>NC_056739.1:886561592-886735097 GCF_019279795.1 Protopterus annectens | reverse complement strand
ATCTAAGAGCACACTTAATATTTACAGATTCATTTAACCCAGGAAAAACCTCTGAATTAAGCAAAAGCAGCCACTTAAGTTCCCTTAACTCCAAAAATATCTCCCAATTACTAAAAAAACAATCAATCTGTTCAAGAATAAAAAAACGAAATTTAGAAAAGGTAGAGCACATGGCGCTGTGTTTTGCAAGGGCATTATTCATGTTGTGAGTGGGCATTATTCATGTTGTGAGTTCTAATAGCTTGTGACAAGTGCGTAGTTTGCCCTTATATTCTGGTGGGGACTCATTATACTTTTCAACACTGCAAATACTCTGTTACATTTCCTAAACATTTCTTTTGCCATTCCACAGCAGTGGTTTACGCAGGCATTTGTGATTCATGTAATGCTTTCTATGTTGGAAAAACTACTAGGAAACTTTCCGATAGAATAAAAGAACATTTAGGAGCTATTAGCATTGAAATTAGGCCCGCTGATAAGGGGGGCAGTGTAGTAGTAATGGATAAGGTTTTTTATTATAAGAAAATGATGGAACTTTTGAATGATACAGGAACCTATGTTGAATTAAATGAGAGACAAGTACTAGGTATAATTAATAGAATATCTGTATATATTTTTGATTACTAATTATGTATCAGAGGAATTATTTGACTATTTTCAGATAGAACATCCAACTATACCCATTATATATGGTCTACCTAAAATCCATAAAGACATCACACAGCCCCCTATGAGACCTATTGTATCCAGTAGATGATGGGCCACAGAAGCCATCTCAATATACATTGAACAAAATTTACAAATAGTACTAAAATCATATGAGACTATACTATGGGATACAAAGGCATTTCTGCGATTGCTATATAACAAGACTAGGAACATTAAAAGAAATTATATGTTCGTGACAATGGATGTCACTTCACTATTCACAGTGATACCGAACAAATGGGGTATTGAGAAAATGCGTGATATTCTGACCTTGAAAGAAATCTTCCAGAGTACTAAGATTAATTTGATATGTGAGCTACTTGATATTGTCTTGGAAAATAATGTCTTTATATTTAATGACAAGTTCTACCTACAGAAAGTTGGCGTAGCAATGGGCACGGCTTGTGCAAACAGCTACGCCAACTTAGTATTGGCTGCATGGGAGAAAGATCACGTACTAAGCACTAGCAATAAGCATGCTGGTACATACGTTTTGTAGATGACATCTTCCTGTTGTGGGATGGTACTAGTGAAGAGCTGCAAGAGATGATGGAGTATTTACATAGCACCACTGACTTTTTTAAATTTACCAGTCAACATTCTAGGGACTCTATTGAGTTCCTAGATGTCCTGGTTAAGAAAACAGCCTTAGATGAACTTACAACAGGGATGTATAGAAAATCTACATGGAGAAATAGCATTCTGCATAAGAATAGTATGCACCCAACATTTGTACACAAAAATGTAGTAAAAGGACAGCATATGAGAATAAGCCGCTTACATAATACAGACGAAGGCTTTGTGGAGACAATGACTATACTAGAGAAAGACCTTTTAAATAGAGGCTATAGTAATAAAGACATAAATGAAAGCTCTAAATATACTATTAAAAATAGGGATGGGAGATGCAAACCGTTCTTTTCAAATACTATAGAAGAAGTCAAAAGCAAGGAAGGCCATGATTCTAAAGTTAGATTCCCATAACTTATTCGAGTGACATCAGAAGGTTCCAATATTTTGAGAAGAATTGAATATTTTATTATCAGATCCTGATCTGAGAGAATTGCTAGAAGATAGACCCAGCTTTTCTTTTAGAAACAAGAGATCTTTAAAAAGGCAACTCTGTTATAGATTTAGAAACAATGAAGGAATGATACAATCAGATAGGCAGGGGACTTTTCCTTGCAGAAATTGTACAGCATGTGATTATCTATATAATAAATCTACATATAAACATCCTATACTAGGATTTATAATTGATATAGATTTTTATGCTGACTGTAGAACACAAAACTTGGTTTATTTCAGCTTCTGCACTGTATGTTATGCCTTTTATATAGGCAAAACCAATAGGTGTCTAAAGGAACATATCCTTGAACACCTCAGAGACATAAAAAATAAAAAAAGACACAAGTGCTTTAGCAAAACATGTGGAAGAAGAAGACAGGAAGCATATTTTTAATTTCATGGTTTTAGAAATAATAAGCAAAAGTAAGAGGGGAGGTGATATAAGGAATAAGGTAGAGGAAGCAGAACAAAGATGGATTTTATTACTTCAGGCAGATGGGTCTCCTGGATTGAACAACGCTGTTTCCTTGAAACCTTTTTTAAAATCTAGACCACTAAAACACTGAATAATATGGATTACTACATAAATGTGTTTGTTATATGCATATTTTATTTTATTTTATGCAGAATACAAGGCAAATTGATATACTGATGTATGTAACTTTAATTAGTCTATGTCATAGTTCTATATGTGTTTTCATTGGTTGAAACATATTTTAAATATCATTGTTTTAACTGTTTTGTATGAGTCTGAAGAAGCACTCAGTTGATTTAGATTGCCAAAGCGCTTACTTTTGTTTAATAAAGGGCAGCTGGAGTGAAACTGCAAGTGAATTGTTTCCTACTTTGACTACTACATCTCAGTCACAACTTTTGGTTTTATAAAGGGCACTACTGTGAAGCTGCAAGTGATTTATTTCCTGGCGTGGGGAATTCCATTTTTATATCTTCAGCTGTGGTCTAACCATTGGTTTTTTCATGTTGACACAGACAAACTGGTGTCAGAACCATGGACTAAAACTAAATGCCATGAAATGCATAATAGTATCCTTTGGGAAGTCATCCAACCCTGATAACTATCATACTGACAACAGAGGTGATTCAGTAGTCAGGGAAGTAGGGACACACATAGGTAGTAATCTACCTTTTGACCATTGCGTGTCTACAGTAGTTAGGAAATCATTCTATGTTGCGCAGCTTATACACAAAGGTATGGCATCCAAGTCCAAGGAAGTCATTATTCCACTGTATTCAGCATTCATCAAACCTATCATCGAGTACAATGCTCCCATTGGTATGTACTTAACCAGCCATATCCAACAATTGGAAAGTCCACAGAGGTTCCTCAGTAAAAGAATAAAGTTACAAGTAAAATGTCCTAATCAGACTGCCTCAAGGCCCTATCCCTGTATTCTGTCTCCTACAGGCTTTTGAGGGTAGATCTATGCTTGGCATACAGGACATTGTCAGACCCCAATCTAATGGACCTCCTGCATATCCAAAAAAAAAAAGCATCAAAATTAAACAGCATCTAAATAACCCATTCAAGTGGAAAATTGCTTCCACTTACCAATATATGATTTTCTAGTAGCAGACTTCCTTGCCTTCTTTACTGCCTGCTGCTTTATCCACATGAAAAGGTATTAGAATTGAATCATCTAGGCGGTCAGTAGAAGTTGACAGAGTCGAGTAGATCAAACTCCACCTGTCTTGTGTGAGCAGATCCAGTCTGCGAGAAAGCCTGTGGTAATGGCCCTTGGCCAGTAAGGAGAACCAATGCTACCTGGATCTGGGTTTATCATGGCCTGCTAAACAAAGACACAGGAAACCTTCAAGTACTGGACTCATCCTGGCTCGGTTTTGTCAAGGGCAGGTCATGTCTACTAAACCCAGTGAACTTCTTTGAGAAGGTCACTAGAGTCACTGACAACGCACTGTACACAGCCTTCCTCAACCTGGCAAAGGCAAGATAGACTATCTCACTCAGGTATTATAGACAAACTCACAAATATAAGCATAAATCCTTATGTCACCTGATAGACAACAAAATGGCCCAAAGATGGGACACGAAGTTAGGGTGGGGGAACCCACTTCCACCAGGCTAGTGGGCTCCAGCAAGGTTCATTACTGGGACCTCTCCTGTTCGGAATATACATCTCTGAAGTCAAGACAAATTCAGAGGAACCTTTGGCTAACCAAATTTATTGAATGAAGGCTGGGCGCAATCACTGAATCCCCAAAGATGTAGGTATCCTCTAGGATAGTCTGACACAAACGAATAACTAATGTCAGAGCTATAGCCTAAAACTCAATGCAAAAAAAAAAAAACTAACTATACCAATTGAGAAGGTGACCATGCCTGCAAATTATAATGTTAATAACATTCTCTTAGGAGGAGTGCACTGGTAACAGACTTGGGAACTCAGGTTGACAGTAACCTGAACTTTGATTACCATGTGTCCATGTTGGTGAGAAAAACATTCTACATACCAGAATCACATTGGTAAGGTTATGGCATCCAGATGTAAGGCGATCATAGTGCCAGTATACTCAGCCCTCACTACACCAATAATCAAGTAAAATGCACCCTTTGTCATGTAACTGACCATGTATTTGCAACAGCATGAGCAGCCACAGAGGTTCTTCACTAAAAGAATACAGGGTGTAAATAATATTTCCTAAGTGGACCAGCTCACAATCTTGTCCTCCTACTCATTCTCCTACAGATTACTGAGGAGCGGTCTATGGCTAACCTACAAGGCATACTCTGAACCAGCCCTGATGGATCTGCTACAAATTCACAAAACAAGCAGCACTAGAAATACCCAATCTAGGGATCTAACTCTAGTCTCTGACAAACAAAACATGCTGGATGGACAAGTGTGTGTCTCAGAGATTACCCCTTCGCTGGAACAGAGTCCCCATTCGTGTGAAGTAGAGCTCTTTCCTAAGGCTATTCAAACATAGTTTGGACCAATGCATGGGAAAATCAAAAATTCACCCTTCGCTTGTTGCCTGTGTCCCTTATGGACAGGGGCAGCTAGTAGATGCCCTAAGGCACAGGCATATACTAAAGCCGTTCTAGTCTTAAGCAATGTAATAATGGCAGAAGTAAAGCTTTCTCACAGTTCTCCATTTTTTTAAACTAGATCCTTCGTTGAAGATGGAACCTAGAAAATCAGGAAAAGCTAGAATAAGCATGGAAAAGGGGTCTAATCATCTCTGAAGGGCTCAAATAGAGAATAATTTCTATTTACTTTTATAAAGTTTCCTAGTGGAAGCTTTTTGGAATGACATAAGAATGTGGTGAAGAGGGCTGGAAAGCCTGGAACTTCTAGCCATCAATGTAACTGCAGAAACCAAGTGGAATAGAATGTCTGGGTGAGACAGCCTGGATGGATAAGACAGAGGATCCTGAAAAGGATCCAATACCCATGGAAGATGAAGAAGATGAGATCACAGTAAGAACCATAATGGCAAGGCCAGAATGGAGCAATGAGGATCACCTTGCTCCTCCGCTGGTAAGCTTTCTAAACAAACTTGGGAAGAAGAGGAGTGGGAGGAATAGTGTATAACAAACCAGAAGGACAATCATGAAATAGAGCATCTCTCAGTAAACCCTCTTCCGGGGGAATAAGGGCAAAGTACCTGCTGCAGTTGGTATTGAAAGGAGAGGGGAAAAAAGTCACAGCAAGGCTCACGTCACTAGTGAAAGATCAAGTCCACCAGTGAATGGTATAGAGACCACTCATGACGCATTAAAATGGACCTGCTTAGTTTGTCTGCTAGTTTTATCCAGAATATACTTTACCCAGAGAAAGCGGTCAGAAGAAAGTGCCCTTTGCCACACACTCACTGCTGCAGAGCAAAGTGTGTAAGATCTGGTTCCCCTTTATTTGTTGATGTACCAGACTCCCAACATGTTGTCCATCTGAATTGCAACCATCCCTCGATGGAGAACATTTTGAAATGCCTGCAACACATACAGAATTTCTCTCATTTCTAGGACACTGATGTGGAAGCTTGCCTCTGAGTCCACATACCTTGGACTGTCCTTCCCAAGTAATGCCCCCTCACCCCAGTTGGAAGGCATCTGTAGTTACTGTGGCTTTTGGGGAAAGGGATTATGAAGGGGCAACCCTGGGAAACTTCCTCCATATGAATCCACCAAGATGATTATGTGTTGCCTGCAAAATGTTGTGATGTGAATGGGAGTCAACACCGAACGATGCCTGGTCGATCACTGTCCTGCTAGGGTCCACTATAGCATTCTCATGTGAAAATACGCCAAAGAATCTAGAACTATGGATGCTGGCATGGAACCCAACTAGTTGGGCTGGAAGCAAAGGAGAGTAAGGATATGCATTGCCTGTTTCCTTAAGGACTCCAATCTCGATTGAGGAAGACATGCTACTTGTGATTTCATGTCAAGACAGGCACCAATGAACTCCAGAGTCTGTGTTCAACACAGTTGATACTTGGAGTAATGTATGGTAATGCTTAGCATTGAACAGAGATGGAGTAAGTGGACCTTGGCTTGAAGTAGTACAGACTTGGTGGCAGCAGATAGGAGCCCGTTGTCTAGATATGGAATGCTTGCAGTCTCAGGTAAGGTGCAACCACTGCCATACACTTCTTGAACACTTGGGGGGCTGTGGTGAGACCAAAGAGCAGGGCTCTGAACTGGTAGTGACTGACTCCCAGCCAAAAGAGCAGGAGTCTTCTGGAGCACCTGTGTATCTCGATATGATAGTGCACATCTTGAAGATCTATAGAGCACATCCAATCACCCTTCCTTAAAAGAAGGCAGGGTGGACTGATCCATGATGATCTGGAACTTCAAGTGTTTTACAAACTGATTTAGATTGCTGAGATCCAAAACTGGTCTGAAATTCCATGTCCTCTTGGCACAAAAAGAATCTTAAACAAGTTCTGGACCCTAGCTGGTCTAGTGAGACCCGTTGGATGACTTTTTTTCTAACATCTTTTTTATTTCTGTAGCTGCAGCTTTCCTCTGACTTGGTGGAACATCAGGAATTTTTCTGCTGTGTTTTGGGAGAGCAAGGGAAAATGGTACACAATAGCTTCTGGATACGATATTCTTCTCCAAAAAATCTCTAAGGCTTATGAGTGCAGAGGTAGGCATCCCCTGACTGCTTCCAGAGTGCAGCAGTCAAGTAATCCTTCAGGGACACTGAAAGGGCTTATCTGAGAGTGGACCTCTGAAGCCCTGATGTCGTTGCCAATTCTGCCACAAGGATGCCGTCATCTACTGGAATTCCCTCCTTTGCCATGACGGGATCTTTATCCATAGGTGTTTTGGGAAGAACCTTGGGATTTTCTGAACCACAATTTTCTACCCCCCCTCTGGTTTCAGGAGAAGGTCTTTTGAGATGTAGAAAAAGGAAAGTGCCTTCCCATCTTGCTTGCTCCTGGAGAGAATCTCTTTCACCTTAGGGCCAAACAAAATGAAACCATCAAAAGCGACATTCATGAATGAAGGCTTAAAGAGCTCTACAAAAATCAGAGAGGAACATCCAGGCATGTCTTCTAATGGTTAAGTCTGAACCTGCCGCTCTAACAACTGTCTCTGAGGCGTGAGATATCAGTCTCATGTAAGCACTGGGTAATGACTGGAGGGTGGCCAGCTGTGAAGAAACTCTTTTCTTATCCTCTGCAGAAATGGACTCTGAGAGGGTACTAGAAAACTGTTTGATCACTTCCCTCTAATGCCCTAGTGACATGTGCCAAATAATTCAGAAACCAAAGGGCAAAGGTCACCAAAGCATAGATGTGCTTCCCATACCTGTCCAATGCCCTAGATTCCCTATTAGGAGGATGGGCAGAAGAACTCTGTTCTGCTAGTTTATTCCTGGTGGCAGTTGCAACCACCACAGCATCCACTGGGGGAACCTTGTTCTAATACGTTCTATCTTTAAGTGCAACAAGATAGCTGTCTGGACTTTCAGGAATGGGCTCTGTAATATCCAGATCCTTCCAAGACAGGTGGAAGATGAGGTCTACCATCTCCCTCCACCAAAGGGACACCCTAGTCATAGCCGAGGTGATCTCAAAAGCCTCAAGAAACACTGACTCCTTTTGGGAAGGGGTGTCCAAAGACCAACCCTCCTTTTTGTTTCAAAAGTTTTGAGAATCTCTCCAAATGAAACATCCTCAAAGGGTGATCAGGGGGACCCTTCCCCTTCATCAAAGTCAGGGTCTTCATTTTAAGACTCTTGTGGAGAGTCTATGTGCCTAATCTTACACAAGGGGGCTCTTTGCTGGGAGATGACTTAGAAGTACCACCAATGTCCTGAATTAGGACAGTCTTGAAGCTTGATCTGGCCAGCTGTCCCAATGGCACGTGATGAAATGACACAGTTTCCACAGAAGTCAGTTGAGTGCTGCGTCGCCCAAATGGGGTAAGGGCATCTTTTCCAATGATGAGGAGAAAGGTCACTCCACTACCTCAAAAGCTGAAGCCATGGGAGACCTCATTCTTGCCCCTACCAGGACCGAAGAAGCCTGTCAGAGATGAAACCTGATCCCACCCCTTGTCTCCACTCTTAAAGCAGAGGTCAGAGCCAAGTTGTCTAGTACTGAAGCTCCAACAGAAAGAGATAGCTGCAGCGCCACTGAAGTCTATCCCAATTCACTGGATCAGACACTATGGCCCTGAGATCCTTCTGGATCTGACAAGGTCAGACCTGTCTGGGTTTGAGAATGTGTAGGAGTGGATGAACAGCAAGTCTTCGGATCTAACCAGACATGCTTGAGAACCTCATGTCCAAAAGCTCCAAAACTGCAGGACATATGACTAGGAGGACTAGGAGCTAAAGCCTGGGGTTGTGAGGTGGAGAGGCTCATGAGTCCATTGGGAGACGGAGGCAGTGAAACACCCAACTGAATCCTGGCTCCGAGAAATTTTGTCATCACCCTGTCCGCATTCCCTTCTGATAGGCTCTTGGATGACCTGAGGGAAGATGATGTAGATGGTGGAGAGGAAGCTCTCTGAGGTGTGTCTTACGGGAATGGAGAGTTATGCCTCGAGGGGACTGGTTCAGGAGAAAACCTTAGAGATTTAGATTTGGACCTGGTTGAATCTGAACGTGGAGACAAATCAAATGATTGGTTTTGTTGGAAACGCGCTCTTGAAGGCAGTCAGAGCCAGCAACTTAGCTACCTTCTCAGGCAGAGTTGTGCCTGAAGAAGTCCAGGTAGGAAAGCTGTCAGTGGAGTGCTTCCTCAATTCTTTGAATCTCTCTGCAGTATCCTTTGAAGATTTTTTAAAGGAAGATGGTGTTTCAGAGTCCAAAGAGGCAGAAGAAGGAAGCAGACCTTTCAATATTAGCTTATTCTTTCTTTCAACCAAAGCTCTATTATTAAAACTAGCACAAATGTCACATGAAACTTCAAGATGTCCTGGACCTAAGCAGTACACACATAATAAATGACTATCCAAATATGGGATCTTATGCCTGCAAGAGCAGCACTTTTTGAAACCAGTAGGTTTCCCCGACATCTTTACTCCAGTCAAAACTACCACAATAACAACCAGCACTTATAACCAAAAAGAGAAGGCATTGGAAGAAACGAAAGACAAATACCAACAATGGTAATAAAAATACACCCCAAGGGTAACTAGGAAAATTAGTTGTCAGAAACATCAGCAATAGTAATGAAGATATACCTCAAGATAAAGGAATAAAGCGAGGGCCTAAGGCCCAAGCATTAACACTAATGGCTAAGAAACCTGGCTATAAGTATATATGTGTACATATATACATATTTGTATTTTTATATATAAGGAGAGGATAACAGAGAGAAAAATGATCAAGAAACTATACGTGAAGTGAGGAATGGAGTATACTTTACCTCAAAAAATCAACCAACTCACTCAAGCCAACGGTGACGACATCTTATCGGTGAAGTGGCAAATGAGATCTAAGGTAACTCACAAGTAATCAGGAGATTATGTGTAAGGAGAGAAGCTCAAGCTATGGAGCCTAAAGTCTGCCAAGTGGCAGAGGATGGATCTGAGACCCATCAGATGAGGAACAGACGAAAAAGACAACATAAGATGTTAACAAAAGAAGACTAAAATAATCTTGTTACATTTTTTATTATATACAATTCCTTAATCTCTTTTAGTGTACTAAAACTGTTAACTCATGTGGTAAAGAGAGTTAACCTAAATGTATGTCATGATAACTCTATTCCCCATACAACTCTGAAATGTTCTTGCTGGAGCACTCAGATTCTGAATCTATTTCAGTGGTTGCTCCATTGTTCTGCTCTGGCTGCACTTTGCTCCAACTTTCTATCACAAGTCTTTACAGCATCAGGACTGCTGTAAACCCAGCAGGTAGGTCTTTATCAGTCTAAAGGTGCAAATTACTGCAGCAGCCAAAAACTGAAGAATTATAACATCCTGGCTGTGAGTTTTACTTTGCTGACTTCAGAGCTTTGAATATATTATATGGTTTACTATCATATTCTAGCATCGACACTGTGCGAGTGTTCAGATTTCCGAACCATAATATCGGAAATCACAAGAACAAACCAAATAAATGTAGAAGAAAGCATTTTGGTGCAGTCAACATCTCAGAAATGTCGACTTTACCGAAAATACTACACTTCCGGTCAACAGTAACAATGTTTTTGCAGGGCAGCAAGCCCCCCCTAGTGGCTCATCCTTCCAAGATACCTTAGAACTAGAACTGATAGACAAAGGCTTACAGAAACTGGCTGAGACAGAACTTTAAAACATATACCAGTTTAAAGAAGCACAAAGTAGCAATTTACAACAAAGAGAGGAAACGGTAAGAGCTACTAATCAGCTTCATCTACAAGTCCTGGGTTTGATTCTCTGTCTCCATTTACATACTGTGTGAATGAGAAAGTCACTTAACCAGACAGTCCTTCTAGACTGCCAAGAGTATAAAGGATTGTACTTTCGGTTAACTAAATGCTATCAATATCTGGACTATGAAAATTTCTCTCTCATCACTCATTACTCAAGAAACACCATCAATAAAAGTAGGAAAAAATGCAGCAATTAGCAACTACTAAGAATGATCTGCAGAAGCAATGTCAGGGGGCTGGGTGTATAAAGCAATACCCCCTCTAAGACTATAATAAAGAACTCAAATGCTTGAATAGACACTAGGTCTTCTTCATATATCTACCTATAGATGCAGATACATACACACACATACCATTTCAAACAGAAATGGAAAGGCTAAGCGATGCAAACAGAATCCAGTTCATAATCTAACCCTATCTGTAACAAATACCATTCTTTCTAGACAAAGGAAAAAAAAAACTGCTGGCTATAACCCCCACTGAAAAAATGCAATGGTTCAACAGAACATATCAGGATCACAATGTCGCCTTTGTGCACACTATCATTTTTCTCTTGCAGAATAATGATGTAAAAAACTACAACAAATGGAGTATCGCACTGAAGCACCTGCTTGCTATATATCCTTGTAACTTTTCTCCAGCTCTTACAACCACTTTGCTTTCCAATCTTTTTGTAGGTTATTGTTCCTCCTCATACCACACTTATTTCCTAATTTCTTACTTTTCCTCCTTCTCTCACACTTTATCACTAACTACAATTCTGCCTCTGTTCATTAATTTTACTGCTCATTTATCTCTCATCATTTTAAGCTAAATTCTACTTGTCAGTCTGTACATTATCACTAAACTCAAAAACATTACAGTTTGATCTTTTCCCTATAGACATCATGCTATAAATGCATTAACTGTTACTGCATGCTATTTCTCTATTAGACAACTGATGTTACTCTCGTTTGTGTTAAAATGTTATGTTCATTTTAAAAAAAATATTGAAAAATCAGGTAAATAAGCTCATAAATAGATGCTTTTACTCTGCAATTATAAATGTACATCATGTGTAACTTAAATAAGGACCTTTTCTCCCCAGGCTTCCGCTGAAAATGGGTTTTGCCCAGTTGGATTTTTCCTGGGCAATAAAGACAAATAAATAAAATATATATATAAATAAATAGCTTCACTAGCAAACAGAGCTATCAACTGCTGCACAGAATTACACATTCTGTGTTCAAAGTGGGGTTTAAAATAATTTCAAAGATTGCGCTGTTGTTGAAAATGAAAAGTAGAATCCACTATGAAAGGCATTTATGAACTGCAGGTATAATCTATTCAAGTAAAGAAATTAGCAATCAAACTATTCAGAGAATAAACGTCATTGTCAGTTCCCTCATATACAAAATGCAAGACCATTAGACTAAAATGCTTTTCAAAAAAGTTTTTAAAGCCTTCTTCTGAAATTAAGTAACCTGGTCACTTTTCACACAGATGATTTCTAAAGAATCTTACTGCAACACCACCCTTTTCCTCTAGTGAATTAAGTAGCCATACCTACTTGGCAAGGCAGAGGTTAACTACGGGAAAAAATATATTTTTTAAGTGTATAATACTTATGATTTCCTATCTTTTCAACAGTTATGAGCAGCATGTGAATTACAAAAGTCTATATTTTCCATTCACCAAGAATAATAAGTTTTCTGAAAATGATTGACATTTCTGCAATACATCATCGAGTATACATTACCTAGGGTTTATATACTGTTACAATTTCCAGTAACAGTCAATATTATACTGACATCTCTACTGCCACAGATAAAACAGGCTTAGCAGTTTTGTGTAAATAAATATTTGTAGAAAAATAATGCTAACTTCAAAATAACAACAAATTAGTTGAAAACGATTTCAAAAGATAAGTAAAGACTGTTAAAATCCCAATTTCTACTTTGAGCTCCACAATGTGTATTCAAGGCACAATTAACAGGACTCAAGATAGCTCCATTCTGTCTATGCCATGTAAGAGATGTCCTCTTTCTGAAACTTAAAAAAAAAAACTAGCTCTCAGATCTGACACACAGGAGTGCACTACCCTTCTCTTTGTGCTGATGATTCTCCTTATTCCAATACTACATCTCATTCTGCATCCCTTAATGTACTCTGTATTTTGTCCCAAATGTCTACTTCCTAAAAGTATGAACTTATATTCTATAACATTAAAATCAAGCCATGAAATCATGCCTCACCTACTTAGTTTTCATAGATTATCTACACACCCACTGTTTAAAATTGAAGAAGTCATCTTTTTAAAAATAGCAGTACTTTTCAAAACATGGCATCCTTCCTAATTTTCTGCAATATAACTTACGACAACAATCTAGGTTCACTGGGCGGTGCAGTGCTTAGCATTGTTCCCTTACAGCAAGAGGTTCTCCAGTTCAATTCTCGGGTGGGGTGCCTTCCGTGCAGAGTCTGCATGTCCTCCCTGTGTTCGCATGGATTTCCTCCAAGTGCTCCGGTTTCCTCCCACATTCCAAAGACATACGTCTGAAGAACTTCTCCCTGGGCCTCTGATGAAAATGGGCTCTGTCCCAGTCGGACTTTCCTGGTAAACAAATGCTAAATAAAGTGTTATGGGGTTAAAAGAGGGAAGAAAAGACAGAGTGTGTTCAACAACTAGCTCTCAATACTCCTCAGCAATGGGAAGGACCTTACACCTAAAATTATAACAGCAGCTGAAAAATGAAAGCTATGCACTCAAAGTAATGATAAATCCTTGTTAACCCCCTCAGTCCATCTCAGTGGTTTGGTTATCCATCTTCATGGCAGACTCAAACCAATAAATTTTCTCACAGATGCTTCTTCAGAGCTCCTGCTCTCCTACTATGCTATGCAATTCCTCTCTTACCTCAGATCAAGTTTCCCCATAATGACATCCAAGGTGCCTGATCAAAAATTACTAGGAATGAGTCTTCAGACGTGGGTCTATTAGGTGCATCCAGAAAGGAAAGTATCAATTTGGAAAGGGGGTGGCAACTGGAAATCTGAGAAAGAGAGGGACAACAAGGACCGATCTTTAAAGTAAGAACATTCATATCCTATGTTGTACCCTCCACCCATCTTGTCAGTTGGGACAGACATCCAGCTACTTTAAATTCTGGGTGGCATCACGGCATGCTATCCTTGAGGATGGTGGAACCAATGGCAGCTTTAAACCTTGATATAAGATCAAGATTACAGTGCTTGGCAAAGATATACACTTTTGACCATGATGTTGCAGCACAAATGTACTCTACAGTGGAGTGCCCAAAAAAGGCCCAAGATGTTGAAATAAATCTAGTAGAATGATCTTTGGGTTTAGAAGGTAAAGACTTTACTTAGGAATAGAAGATAAAGAATGTGCAACCTGACAGCCATCTAGACAGCATAATTTTATTAACTTTTGATCCTAATTTGACCTTGAAAATTATATGAAAAGCTGGTCATTTTTTCATATGGGCTTTGCTCATTGAAGACAGAATCTCAGCTGGCGATACACACCTGAAGTACGTAGTAGGTACTCTCCTGGGTTAATATGGTTTGAGGAGAAAACAGACACATTAATGGACTAGTTCAAGGCAGTCTCTGAGGCTACATTTAGGTAAAAGAAGGGATTTGAACTAAAAGAAAGCATCTTTATGGAAAATCAATAAGGGCTGTTTGCAAGATAAAACCTGCAATTACGAAATGACTTCTGTAATAGTGATTGCCACTAAGAATAAGGTTTTCCAGGAAAGGTACTTTAAAGAGGAAGTGAAAGTAGGCTCAAAGGAGGATTGTTTGTATTTGAGCTTGACGTGACAAAGTGAGGTCCCATGGTGGTGTAGGGTCTTTAATGTGTGCTCTCAGTACAAAAATACACTTCTTGAAGGTCCTGCATATTTTAAGAGAAGCCATAAGAGGTACAGTCTAGCTCTGGGTGGCAGCTTGAAATTTAATGCTATCTAGCTCCAGAATCAAAAAGACTTGCCAACAATTGCAGGACATAAGGTAATGGAGCTGAGGAAGGATCCAAACCTTTTGTCAATAGTGACAGATAAAACCTTTTCCGGTTTCTATGGTAGAGTTTTCTAGTAGACTGCTCTCAAATGTGGTTACAATCTACATGACTGGAAGGCAAAGTAGGGTCTCTGACCATCAGTGGAACTGGATAAACCATGTGGTCAGCATAAAAGATTTTTATGACTTAAACAGGCTTACCAGACAAGTGAGATAGAAGATCAGGAGATATCAGTTCATGGATCCATTGATCATGGTGGTCAGATTAGGCAAAGCCAAAGCTTATGGAACCAAATTTCCCTGGGCCAAGCAATGATAATGACTCTTGCCTCGCACACGCATGCTTTTCATAGGAACTTTGTCATGAGAGGATGTGGAAGGAAAGGCATATAATAAACCAGGTGGCCAAAGATGAACCACAGGGTGCCTCAGTGACTGCCCCTGAGAAGGGATAAAGATGAAGTAGCTGCTGCATTTGGTACTGTGGGGAGAGACATACAGATTGCAGTAAGACTTACCCCAGTGGCTGAATATTTTGGTTATCACTGCTGGGTTGAGGGATCACTCATGAGGCATAAGAATGCAATGACTTAACCTGTTATCTAGGCGAATGGACTGGCCTTGAATGTTTACTGCTATTAGAAAGCAATGAGAAGATATCTCCCATTGCCACACACTCATCGCCTCTCAGCAGAGTGCTTAAGGGTGAGTTCCTTCTTGCTTGCCGATGTGCCATATCGCTGAGGCATTATCTGTGTGGATGGAGATCACACCTTAAGAAAGGATTCCCTAAAGTGCCTGCAAGTGCTACAAGGACTGCTCTCACTTGAAAAACTACAGTAGTATAAGCCCTACTTATTGTAATAGTAAATGTTTGAATTTCACACTACCTCAGTGGCATATGGGTTCTCTGCCTGCACATACCCACACTAGTAGTCCTCCAGAGCTCAGAATATTCTCCTCCAACTCTCTGTGATAGGGGATTAGCTAAGCTCCACATATCAGGGGAAGCCTAATGCCTTTATCAGAAAGTCAGTTGTTTAGGCGTTCAGTGCTAAGTAGGAAGAACCAAGAAAGACCAGAAGCAAGAATTGCCTGAAACCAACCAATTTACAGCCAAAAACACCAATACAAACAACCAAAGCCAACCAACAACACAACAAGGTTGGATATCATCAAACCATATACAAAATAAGGAGGAGGTGGGTGGTTGGCTGCTGCTACTGAAGCAGTGTGAAATTTGAACATTTACTGTTAAAGGCAAGTATGACTTGAGCAACTGTATTCTGCTCATCATTCACACTGCCTCAGTAGCATACAAGTAGATACTCAACACTTACTCTACCTGGGAGGAGGAAAGGTAAGGATCCAACAAGCCCTGAATAATGATCCTTGCACAGTCTACTGTAGAAAGTTAGAAAGAATCTAGTTTGCGGTGCTTTGTAAACACATAAATGAACAATGGACCAAGTTGTTGTTTTAGAGTCCTCCCCTTTCCAGTTTGCCAGTGAAGAGGATAAGGTTTTGGTGGAATATGCCTTAATCTTGCCTGGAAAACATTTGCCATGGTGACAGCAACAAAAAACAGCAGAGGACAACCAGCAAGTAATAATTTCCTTAGAGACAGGCTGACCCTTCTTAGCTCCAGAATAGGAAACAAACAGCTATTTAGTTTTCCTGAAAGGCTTAGTTCTGTCAAGGTAGTACCTGAGCAGCCTATGTACCCGAGCAATTTAGAATATTGAAAGACAACTTTCAGAATATCGAAAGTAAAATGTCGAATATTCTGAATGTCAAAAGCCAGCAGCTTATTTCTGAGATTGTAGTTCAAATTGGAGCAGGGTTTTGTCCTTTCTTCACTATAGTGTGATCTCAGAGTTTGTATACATGTAAAAAGCAAGGGGAGTGGGGATGTGCATGTTTAATGTTTTTGAGCTTAGTTTCAATATTCCAAGCATTTGATGTAGCAGGTTCGATGTTTTGAATGTTGACGATTTGTGAAGTCCACATTTTGACATAAACCCCCAACGAAGGTATGCTGAATCTTCTCCCCACATGACTTCAGGTTTCAGAAAGAAAACTGGGAGATTGATGGCTTGATTCACGGTAAATTCTGTAATAACTTTTGGCATGAAAAATGGATTAGTGAGTAGATAAGGCTGGTCCACTAAGAAAGACTGTAGGTCAGAGACTAGCCTCGCAGATATCAGAGCAATAAGCAAAATAGTTTTCCAACTGACGAACCTCAAATCTGCCTGAAAGGCAGGTTCAAAAGGAGATAAAGTCAATTTTTCAAAAATGTTGTGATCCCAAGTAGGAGGAGAAAGAATTTGATTTTGAGGGGTTTAAAGTGTAACATTCCTTTCATAAAATGTTTGACCACAAAAAGAGCTGAAAGAGGGGAATCTATGAGTAGATAGGCTGAGATGATCACAAGATGCATCTTGATTGATGTATAAGATAAACCATCACTGGGTAGCTCACCAAAGTATTTTAATACCAGAGGGATAAACACCATTCCATGCCTTCTGATATTGGTTAGGCACCAAATAGAAAACGTCTCTACTTTTAAACATAAGATTTTCTAGTTGCACGTTTTCTTGCCTCTTTCAATATCAGCTGCACATCCTTATGGAGCAAGTGCCTAAAAGTTAACAAGATAGTCATCCAGGCTGTCTGTAGCAATTGCTCTAGTTTGTGGTGCACCAGTCGCCCCTGACACTGTGTGAGCAGATCCAGTGCGTGAGGAAGCTTCTAGTAATTGCCACTGGCCAATACCATTTAAAAGGAGAACTAACTTTGCCTGGGCCAAAACGGGGTCACCACAATGATCTTTGGTAATTCTTGCATGGGTGCAAAGATGTCAAACAAAAATTTTCCAACTGTCTTGTTTTGAAAGGAGGTAAACAAAATTACTTGAAGAGTTTGCCACATCCAGATGAAATCCAGGCAGACCTCTGCCCTGAGGTTCCACTCATGAGGGTCCATCCAGTATCTGCTTAGTCTGTTTGCCACTATGTTTTAATCTAACAAGATGCATGAGGTCTGAAGCAACAAAATGCTATAAGGCTAGCTCCCAGACCATCATTGCAAACTGACAAAGAGGGTTTGACCTTGTATCTCCTTGTTTGTTTAGGTACCACACGACTTTGAGACCATAACTGCTGAAAAACATTTAAGGACTGAATCACTCCTACCATTTCTTTGATGTTATGTGCTTTGTAGTGATCGAAGGACCCCGTTTGCCTTGCAGTTGAACTCCCCTGTACACTGTTCTGCATTCAACATTTGGCAAGTTCATTAGGACTTGACTGAACTGAGGTCTGGAGGGAGAAGGGTGGGTCTGGATTGAAAAATATCTGATCCCTCCACTGATGCACCTTGCATTTCATAATTTCCAACACTGGTACCAGGAACTCTAATGGATGCAGAACATGGGTAGAACATTTTTTTTTTTATGAATTACTGAATCTTTCTCATGTGGAACCTGTCCAATGGCATCATGAGGATAACTGATGCCATGAGGCCTATAATTTTGAAAAACTCTCTTGTGTAGGCAGCTTCTTGAAGACAAAAATCTGTGAAAATATTCTAAAAAGTCAGGACTTTGTCTTCTGGTAGAAAGGCACTACTACTTTCTGTGTCCATCATGTACCTCAGGAAGACAATTTTTTGTCAGGGTGTGAGACAGGACTTTTGTAGGTTCAGCTTGAAATTGGGAGCATCTGGAATGTGATGGTATGTATCCTAAGGGTAAAGTCACCATGGCATACTGGTCCGGAAGAATGGACAGGACCATCTGCAGGGTAAGCATTTTGAATTTGGTTACATACCAAACAGTATTTAGGTACGGCAAATCTAACACTGATCTCTATTATAGCTCATTTTTGGAAATCAAAAAGATTCTGGTGTAAAATCCTTTCCCTTTTTGTGGTGCATGAACTGGTTCTATAAAGTACAGTTTTGTACCTACCATAAATGTAGATGTTCGAAGATCCACATTGCTGCAGTCCTTACACTTGGGTAGTCCGCTGTCCTCGGTCGGCCCGAATATCAAAGTATAAGGCTGACGTCGGTCAAGGCACATTTGACTGACATCAGGACGTCAGGGTACAAATGCGCATGACCGACGTCATATCCTCAGTCTTTTCTTGCCCCAGATGTCAGAAGACCCTAAAAATAAAGGTCAAAACCAAAAGACAGCAAACAAACAACCAACCACCCTTGCACTAATTATATGTACAATATATACAATATACACAATATTTACAACACAACCCACACAACCACCTCTAACAACAGAGGGGAAGGAGGGAGGGTAAATTGGACTGCAGCAATGTGGATCTTTGAACATCTACATTTATGGTAGGTACAAAACTGTACTATGTTCTTCATCTCACATTGCTGCAGTCCTTACACTTGGGTAGAATCCCAAAGCAGAGGTAAGGGAGGATGGCCAAACTACAAGGAAGCAGGAGCTGCCAAAATGCCCTGCAAAACAGCAGTGGCAAAACCAGCCCTGGATTTAGAGTAAAGTGGCAGGTGATAATGCCTAGAGAAAGTATGCACTGAACTCCAAGTAGCTGCCTCCAAAATATCCTTGGTTGCCACTCCCCTCAAAAAGGCTGTCGAAGTGGCAGTAGCCCTAGTGGAATGAGGCCTAATACCAGCTGGAATCTCCTTGCCATGATGGGAATAACAGAAAGCAATGCAAAACCCAATCCACTTAGAAATAGTTTGTTTTGACACAGGCTTGCCCTGAGAACTCAAAGCAAAAGAAACAAACAACTGCTGAGACTGCCTGAACCCTTTAGTTCTGTCCAAATAATATCGCAACTGCCTGTGTACATCTAAAGTGTGCAAAATCTTTTCCCCTTTATTTTGGGATTTGCATAAAAAGTAGGCAAATGAATAGTTTGGTTTAAAGCCACACTAGAAACCACCTTAGGCATAAAGGAAGGATTAGTACGAAAGATACCCTATCCTTATGGAAAATCAAGAAAGGCTCAACCGCCATAAGGGCCTGTAATTCAGAAACCCTTCTTGCAGAGGTAATGGCCAACAAAAAGGCAGTCTTCCATGATAAATATTTCAACTCAGAAGTAGCTGCAGGCTCAAAAGGTTGTAGAGTGAGTTTCTCCAACACAAAATTGAGATCCCAAGCAGGAGTAGGAGCTCATTGGGGGTCTTATATTCTTTGCCCCTCTAAGAAATTGCTTGAACAAAGGATGAGAAAACAATGGAGGGTCACATTCATAGTGAGCTGAAATTGCTGCAGCATGAACCTTAATAGAAGAGAAGGACAAACCTTTGTCCAGTAACTCAGTAAGATATTGAAGAGCCACACTTAAATTAGGCTCAGAAACATCAAAATCCTTTGCTGCACTCCAAAATAAAAATCTCTTCCATTTATCTGCGTACACTTTCCTTGTACTAGGCCTTCTAGCTTCCAAAATCACATTCAAAACTTGTTGTGGAAGTTGAGACCCTCTATGGTTCAAAACAGAATATGCCAGGCTGTGAGGTGAAGAGAGTGAAGTTTGACATTGAGCAAATGGCTGTCCTCCTGTGACAACAGGTGTGGAATTGAAGGCAAAGGCCATGGAGGCTTCCGTACCAGACTTCTCAGTAATGGGTACCAGTGCTGTCGAGGCCAATCTGGAGCTATTAAAATCATCCTTGGCTTGTCCTGTCTGACCTTTAGAAGTACCTTTGGGAGGAGAGGCAGAGGTGGAAAGGCATACACATGAAGATTGCTCCAATTGAAAGAAAGAGCATCCACTTTCCAAGCTGTGGGATGAAACCTTTTTGTGCAAAACTTTGGCAGCTGATAGTTTAGTGGAGAAGCGAACAGATCTATGTCTGGAGTTCCCCATGACACTGTCAATTTCTGAAATACATGAGGATCCAGTTTCCACCGTGGGGATCCATAATTCGTCTGCTCAACACATCTGCTAAGGAGTTCTGTGCTCCTGGCAGAAACCTTGCCTGAAGATTGAGCTGTAAACTGAGAGCAGTCTCCCACAAAATCATTGCTTGCCTGCATAGAGGATAAGAATGCGTTCCCCCTTGCTTGTTGATGTACCACATGACAGTTGTGTTGTCTGTTAGAATCAACACCTGCCCTGGAAGAAGTAAATCCTTGAAAGCTATTAATGCAAACTGGACTGCTAACATCTCCTTCAGGTTGATATGTAGATGTTGTAGACTGGCAGGCCACTTGTCTTGTATCCACTTTCCATTTAGATGAGCTCCCCAAGCTTTGTCTGAGGCATCTGTCGTTAAAATCTGACTCGCCTCTGGCCGGGTCACAGAGAGTCCCTTGTTTAGGTGACATTCCTGAGCCCACCACAAAAATTCCTTTTGAATGCAAGGTATTATTTGAATGACAGTGTCCAGATCCTGGCAGTGCTGTGTCCATACATTTTTGAGATACCATTGCAGCTTCCTCATATGCAGTTTGGCATTGGGAAGCACCAGAATACAAGATGCCATGAACCCTAAGGCTTGAAGGACTGTCCTTGCAGTCAGCCCGGACTGATGAGATAGTTGATGGAAGTAAAGGGAAAGACTCTTTTGTTTGTCCGGGGTTAAAAAGGCCATCTGGGATGCTGTATTCAGTCTTACACCCAGAAAGCACATGTCCTGAGAGGGTACTAGACTGGACTTTATTTCGTTCACAGAATACCCCAGGCATCTTAGCACTGCTATCACATATTCCAAATGATGAAGAAGCTCTTCCCTTCCTTGAGCCAGAATCAAGCAGTCATCCAAATAAGGATAGATCTGTATTCCTTTTAGCTTGAAGAAAGCTATCACTGGAGCCAGAACTTTCGTGAACACTCTGGGCGCAGTAGATAAGCCAAAGGGCAATGCAGAGAACTGATAGTGAGAAGTCCCAGCTCGAAAACGCAGATACTTCCTGCAACTTAGTCTGATAGGAACATGAAGGTAAGCCTCCTTGAGATCCAAAGTAACCATCCAATGATCTTTGCCCAGTA
Source organism: Protopterus annectens (assembly GCF_019279795.1). Classification (NCBI taxonomy): domain Eukaryota; kingdom Metazoa; phylum Chordata; order Ceratodontiformes; family Protopteridae; genus Protopterus; species Protopterus annectens. The sequence goes on along the minus strand of NC_056739.1, from coordinate 886,713,429 downwards.
GAGGTAAAAGCTGCTGCAACGTCAACATTTTGAACTTGGGAATGTCCAGATAAGTGTTGAGGATAGATAAATCCAAAATTGGTCTCCACGTGTTCCCCTTCTTTGGTACTAGGAACAGGCGAGAATAAAATCCTAGGCCCACTTCTGGCATAGGGACCGGCTGTATGGCCCCTAGTTGAAGTAACAGAGAAATTTGCTTGTGAGCCTCTATTCTTTGTTGAGGAGGAACGCCTGGCATGCCTCTGAAAGGAGGCAAGGTATGGAAATAAAACCTGTAACCTTGGTGTATGATATCCAATACCCATCTGTCTTGGGTAATTAAACTCCAATTTTCTTTGAAAAGTGCCAACCTTCCTCCCAAAGGTGCTGCCAGACGAGAAGGCTCTGGCAGCTGAAAAGGTAGGTCATTGGGTCTGTTTACGAAAGGACTGACCCCTGCCCTCACCTGAAGACTGAGCAGGAGAACTCCCTGTTCTAGGCCTGAAAGAGCCCTGAGCTCTGCCCCTACCACGTCCAGATCTACCCCTAGACTGGGAATCATAAGAAGGATACGTCCACCCTTTAGCAGGCCAATTTCTACTAAACTTTGGAGGCTGAACCTGCAAAAAATCTTTAACAGTCTGCATAGACTTAGCCTTGTCTTCCATTTTCTTTAAAACTGCCTCAACAGGAGAACCAAACAACACATCAGATTGTAAAGGAGCATCTAAAATCCTTGTTTTAACATGGTCAGATAAATTTTGATCCCTCAGCCAGGCGTGCCTGCGAAGAACTGACCCAGTGGCAGCCACCCTAGACGAAGCCTGTACAGCATCAAAACCACATTGCAAAGAATGCTTACCCACCTGTTCAGAAACATGTACTAAATCTTGTAACTCTTTACAATCAATACCTTCCGCCAGAGCATTAACCTTAGACTTCAACTGTGAAAGGAGATAGTTTTGGTATTTTAACATGTGAAACTGGCAATTCAAAGCCCTCATAGCTAGAGTGGAAGAAGTATAAACTTTCTTTCCCCATCTATCCAAGGCCCTGGCTTCTTTATCTGCAGGAACCGGATTCTTGACAACAGAAGCCTTAACACCTTTAGGCCCCTGGCTAACAGTTTCTGGGTCTGCCCTAGGACTCTTAAAAGATACTTATGAACTTCAGGCACCCTGTAATACCTATCCGGTTTAACAGGAGCAGGAGGCAAAGAATCAGGATTAAGAGAAGCCTCTGTAAAACATCTTCCACTACATCCAAAACAGGAGGTATAGCCAAAGGCCTATGCTGGGGTAAAACAAAATTCCCTAAGCCTTTTCCTGGAATCAGAGAAGTCCTGACCTTCCCACTTAAAATGCTCCCTCATGGAATGAAGAGTTTCTGAAAAAGAAAAATCCTCAGGAGGAGAAGCAGAAGGAGTAGAATCATCCACATCAGAATCAGAATAAGGAGAGTACTCCTGCAAGTCTTCAGCCAAGACTCTGAAACATCCAAGCCTGCTCAAAACTCCTAGCTCAGGCTCCACCCTAGGTCTCTTATCAGGAGGGGCAAAGAACCCTAATCAGAGTAATCAAATCTTCTGCCATTTTAAGCATATGCTTCTTGGGCACAGTTCCAGAAGAACTAGAGGTGACACCAACTGAAGCTAAACCTGGCCTGCCTCTAGGAGAAGCCTTGGAAACAGAAGGAGAGGGCCTAACCACCCTAGGCAGGGAGGGGAGTATAGTAACCTGAGAAGCCCCATCACCCTGGCCTGCCTCCTGAGAGGCCACATCCTGCAATAACAAGGTCTCTTCCTGGGATCCCAAAGAAACCTCCGGTGGAACCACCGGCTCCACCGACACCTCTAAAGAACCGGCGTCCGGTACAGACGGTTCTTCTAGCCTAGGCTTCACTGCCTTGTCCTTGCGCTTCTTCGAAGAAGCGGGCGTCGGAGCATCCGACGGCATTTTATAATTGCACCGCTTCCCAAAGACTAACCTGGCACAATCTAATCTCCTCTTTATAGTGCGCGTATTAAATCTAGCACAAGAGCGACACCCAACAACGTCGTGCTCAGGCCCTAAACAAGGAATACACAAAGTATGATAGTCTCTATGCGGTATCTGTTTCCCACAAGAAATACAATTATTCACTTTTTCTGACATCCGGTAAACCACTGAGGCAAGAAAAACTAAAATATTCCCAACGGGTACTTAGCCAACTTTGACTCGGTCTGAAACTCCGAAAACGAAAAATTTCAGAACGCCAACCGGCACTTGCAATACTGCTTCTGCATCGGACCATGCGGCAAAAAAGACTGAGGATATGACGTCGGTCATGCGCATTTGTACCCTGACGTCCTGATGTCAGTCAAATGCGCCTTGACCGACGTCAGCCTTATACTTTGATATTCGGGCCGACCGAGGACAGCGGACTACCCAAGTGTAAGGACTGCAGCAATGTGAGATGAAGAACATCCATTGCTTGCTACCTGTGAAGGAGTACCAGCCAGAATAGATATAGCTTGCTGCCAGGTGCAGGGGGGGTTTTCCTGAAGGATTTTCTGTCCACTGATAAAAATATCCACACTGAATTATTCTCAGCACCCACCTGTTTGAGACTATTTGTGGCCAGGCTACTGGACTGAGAGATAGCATGGGGAAGGGGAAAGGTGAGGAGGGACAGGATGCCCAGAGTCTTGGCATAGGCATTCTTTGGAAGGGGATAGATCTTTTTGGGAAAGGAACCCTTTTACTTGGTTTGGAAGTATTATCCTCTTACCATTTCCACTTGGTAAACTGACTCTTGAATTTTTGTTTGCTCTGGCCTTTGAAGTTGGATGCCTTGTTAGGGGAGAACCTGGGAATACAAAATATTCTAGATATCAGTTAAACTCAATAATCTGGGTGGCAAAAGAACGAAACACAAAATCATAACTTAAAGGAGCACTCAAAATCTCATTTTTTTAATCCTCAGAAAAATTCTGGTTATGTAACCATTCACACCTTCTCAATACAACAGAAGTGGGTGCATTTCAAGAAATGATGTCTGTGCCTTCCAAGGCACTCTTCAAAGCATGTTTTGAAACCTGAGTCATATTGGAAACAGTCTCATTCATATAACACTTCTGTTTAGGAAGCAAATATACAGCAAATGCAATTAACCTATAAGCACACTGCAAATACACACTTTCCACATGAAGCCCTGATAAATTAAAATTCCAGACAATAAATTACTCCCAACCCGAGGTTCTAACCCCTTGTCAATTTTATCCAGTGATGTGGGGTTAGAAAAATCCAAGGATCTCTTATTAGAGTTGGCATCTATAGAAAATGAAACAGTTTTAGCTGACAAAGGAGCAATGAATGCTGCAAGAACCATAGTACATACACCTTGTAATTCCTCATAGCCTTTTTAGAAACTAGTTCACTAGCCAAATGGATTTTGCATGTAGATTTACAGACATTTTCTAAGGCTGGTAACAGAGGAGGGACAAAATATTTAGAATCTCATCCTCAGTATGATAAACTCTGCCAATTTCTAGCATAGCTCCAGATTGCTTTGAGTCAAACACATCTCAAAACCTAGCTAGTATTTGTGGAAAGGTGAAAACTTGTTTGGGTTTTTGAATATGTACACCTTCCAAAGAATCAGACTGGACAGACAGTGTTCATACTGTGCAGTCTCTCCACTAAAATCTGTGATGTTAGATTGATCTCGAGAGCAGGTAGCCCCCATAGTGATTCTGAAGCTGAGAGCACAGCCTCAGAAATTAGCTGATTTTAAAACATTTCTAGTTAAGGAAACCACATCAACCCTATATATGGTAATAACCTGACTGCCATGTTGTGAAGTTTCTGGTTCATATTACTGTAAACTACCCTAGAGGAAAAATATCTGGGGACAGAGTATTATGTCAAACAAAGGGTCTCTTACCCTGGTCCTCTCCTGTACTTAAAGGGTTTGGTTCTCCCATACATGACCCACGTACTGAAACAGCCAGAGAGGATTGTCTGTCCCCTGTACTACAGAGGACTGCAGGCTCACACCAGAGAGTGATGGAGAAAAAGACAAGTTATCTGCAGGCCAGCTTAAGGCAATAACAGATTCACAAACCACAGGCAGAGGCATTTTTTTCTTTTCTTTTTGGGTGCAAATGGATTTGATTGGGACAACCACAGCAGCATCCATCAAGTGCGGGGAGAAACCAACAGCCAGAATAATACACTAACACTATTAAGGGTTGACAAACGGCAGCAATAACAGAAAACTGACTGTGTTACGACACAGCAAATAAGGTAAACTGCATAAAATGCAGCAAAAACAGTTTAAATTGTACTAAGTATTGTTCTACAATCTGCACATTGTATTAAACAGCACATGCAGTCACAGTATCAAGTAAAATTTCACTGGTACAGAAAATGCAAATAAAGTAATTTTGCAGTAAAAATGCCATTTAATGGTAAACATGCCTATAGCAGTGTTAAGCAGGACGTAAATATTAAAAAAAAAAAGAAAAGTGTGAAAAAATGCAATAGTTTCCTGTCAGAACTTCAAAATAAAGCAGACAAACAACATGCACAAGGCAGTCCCTAGTGTTCAACTGACAGAACAGAACTTCATTTTTCTATTACAAGTCAAAAAACACTTTATAAAAAAAAAAACAAATGTTTAAAAGCAGTATTAAGCATACGAACAACCAAATAGAAGGTTAAAATTTCCAGAGGAATTGGCAGCAGTAGTAAAAAGCAAGAATAAGTTAAGACACACACACACATTATTAAACACAGCAAGAAATAAAACGTGTATAATAAAGAGAAAGGGAAATTGCCAAAGGGATCTTATCTGAGTTTGAAAGCTGTAGCCCTCCAATGCAGGCTGCTGAAGAAATTCAAATGCTCAAGTCCTACAGCTGATACTAAAAGAATGAACACAGGACAAATAGTCAACCAAAGCCAAAATTAAGGTAAATCTGGCTTCCCAGGCCAAGGACAACCACAAGGAATTATTTAGCTACGTCCTCAAAGGCAATAAAAAAATTGTCTGCATAGCTCATTGTACATGCAGCCACCTATACTGAGCCACTGAGGTTATGGAGTATCTGCGAAGTGAAGGATTCAATGTAGCAAATCTAACTCAGAAAGCACCACAGCAGGATGGAGCAATGGACATCCAAATTAGGAAGAAACCAGTGGAATGGGAAGCAACTGGTCAGTTGCCATATGAAGATATTTTGGAGCCTTCTACAGGAAACCAGTACAAACGTTCACTTGAAGCTGGACAGCGAGGGAAGGAACAGGAAACTGTGGCAACTCTGACGCAGTTGATGTTGAGGAGTGATAGGCCAGTGAGTTTCCATATGACAGAGCAACAGATGATGCAGGAAGAAAATGGAGAATGTGCCACAGGAAAATGTTATAGAACTTTCTATAGAATGCCCGCAGGAAATGAACAAAACAAATGTGCCCTCAATTTAGAAGACAATGAGCCAACAGAAAAGTTGTTTGATTAAATTGAGACATAGTAAGATCAATGAAAGAAAAAGACTGTAGATGGTCAATAAAACCCAAAAAGTCAGGAGTTTGACAAAATAAATGAACACAGCAATTAGGATTGTCCATAGAGAGCCATGTGATATAACAGAAGTAAATAGGATACATTACTCTGCAGCTAAGTTAATAACAGAGAAAAATCTACCACAAGAACACATGGTACTAAGGGAAAGGAAAAGGTGAAACTGAATACCATCATGGGAAAGTACAGAATACAGAACACTATAAAGCAATTAAGACAAGAAGTGTCACTGCTGGAAGAGTATAGAAAAGGGAACAGATCAACAATAACAAAGACAGTGTGATAAAAGCAACGTGCAGTATTATAAATTATCAGGATTTATCATGCACTATCACAAATAAACTAAATATCAGCACAGGCAGAAAAACTTAGAAGATACAAAGATAAACATAAAGGTAAAGTACAAAATAAGCAATTTATTGATGATGTAAAAAGTTTTAGAGAACTGGGAAACAAGGTAAAAGGAACTGAAAGACCACCAACAAAGAAGAGATACGTTATGGAGAAGTATTTATGAAGATCCTGTGGAACATAAAGATGCTAAACGAACAGAAGAAGTAAAAGAAAGAATACAGGATATGAAATGGGATGAAGTAACGACCAGAGAGATTGAAACAAAGTTAAGAAAAGCCTCTAACTGGAAAACCCCAGGCCCAGATGTAGTACCTAACTTCTGGTTAAAATTATTATCGTTGCACAAAGATTAGCCATGAGTAAGAACTATTTATATGTGCACCCCAAACAGACACCAACCTGGCTAACAGGAAAAACAATGCCCCCACTTAAGAGTGAACCTGCAAGCTACCTAAAAATTATAGACCAATAACTTGCCTTCTGACGACATACAAACCATACATGAAATTAATGCTGACAGGGTTTACAGTCATTTAGCAGAAAACTCGATTATGGCAACAGACCAAAGGGCAATAAAAGAAAGTCATATGGAACAAAAGATAATTTGTTGTTAAATAAAGTCATGGTGGTGAACTGTAAAAAGGGAAAGAATCTAAGTAAAGCAAAGAGTGACTACAAAAAAAGATTCTGACAGTATCCCACATTCATGGATAAAAGAGTGCTTAAAAATGTATTACACCCTACACTGAACGATTACATTACAGTGACCATGAAACAGTGGCCTAACACTTTGCAATTAAGCCATGATAAAAGACAGATTATTATTCCAGGGATAAAAATTCAAAGGGGGATAATTCCAAGGGTGACTCACTGTCACCGCTGCTATTCTGTCTTGCCCTTAACCCATTAAAACTGTATAGCTCATCAGATGAGGAACTGAAAGCACAACTGCAAGTAATGAAAACCTTTTTAGATGATATAAAAATATAATTTGATCTTGATAAATGTGCAAATGCAACCTTTAAAGCAGGAAAGCTGCAGCACCAAGCAAACATCAGTTTGGGACAAGAATGTGATATAAAAGAATTTGAGCAAGAGGGAGTGTATAAATATTTGGGAATTGATGAAGGACCGTGAATAAAACTCAGTAAGGAATACTTTAGAAGACTTAAATTAATTGTGAAAGCAGTGATGACATCTAGGAACAAAATTCAAGCTATAAACCAATTACTCTTCCTGTCCTAACATACAAATTTGGAGTGACTGGCTGGCCCCAAAAGGTGTTGGATAAATTAGACAGGAAAACAAGAAGGATGCTTCATGCTCATCAAATGACTTATAAATATCAGTGCATGCAAAGATTATATATTAAAGAACTTGTACTCTGAAGATGACCTACATGATGGTGGGTGAAAGCGCTTAGTATGGAGAAATTGTCGTTGTATTACTGATTTTTATTTTATCATTAAAAAGTGGAACCAACAAACCAGTTTCTTAACGGGTTATTGAGTGACTTGTTAGCTTACCAGTTGTTCAACCACATTAAAGATTATATATTCCCCATTCAGAAGGAGGTATGGGCCTCCTTGAAATTGATTACATGTATAGATCTGCAATCGTGGGACTGCACACATCTGCTGCCCTCACAAGGCCCAAATGTAGTGAAAATTTTGAAACATGAGGAGAATAAATCTAAGATGACTTCCCTTCTTAGTCAAGCAGAAGCACATTGGTGTCAAGCGGGAGTGGAAATCAAGCCAAAAGGAGATAAAAATCAGGCAGCAACTGAATGTGCCAAAAACAAAAGAAAGAATATAAGGTGAAGGATAAGATGAGAAGGCAAGAAGTGTAGAAAATGCATAAATACAGCTGTAAGTATAGAAACCCCCCCGGAAGAACCTCATGTTCATCAAGATCGAATGCAGGAATGGTTAAGGAGAGGCGAATTCAAACCAAAAGGTGAAAGGTAAATATTAGCGGCCCAAGATAGTGGGGTACATACACATTGGTTTACAAAGTTGATTGAACATGTGGGAGAAACTGAGAAATGTAGATTTTGTAAAACAGAATTGGAAACATTCGCACAAATCATTACTGGTTGTGATATACTAATGCCAGAAGGACTGCATACGGAAAGACATAATAATGTAGCAAGACTGCTGCACTGGGGATTGTGCAAACATTATGGTATTGAAGTAGCTGAAAAACACTGGAAACATGAGCCAGAAAGCATCATAGAAAATGATTAAGTTTACATAATTTGGGATCACCCATTACCCACAGTTCAAAAGATAGATGAGAGAAAACCAGATAATAGTGGTCCATGAAAAGAAGACAAAAGTAGCACTGATCGTTGAAATCTCTACACCCAGTGACTCCAATGTTTTGCGTACAGAGAGACACAAAGTCATAAAATACCAGGATTTGCAGGCAGAAATAAGAACAATGTGGAAGAAAGATAACTAGACAGTTCCAGTAGTAGAAGGAGCAATGGATCTTATAAAAAGAATTTACAATCATAAACAGATATGTTACCAATACATGTAACTCCGTATGAAGTACAGGAGGAGTCATTACTGGGCACATTGCAGGTGCTGCAAAGAGCACTTCTGGCTGACATCAAAGATTGAAACAGTACTAATTTCATGAACTTTAATCATACCTTGACTTAGGAATGATGTCCATTCCCATCTTTGTATTCGAAACCCAAAAGAGTTGAAGAAATTGAAAAAAGCCAGATGATATAGCAAACCTACAGGCCAAGAACCAACAAAGGTGCAATACATGCCAAACAAGAACTTAATGCCAAAAATAAAATGCGTATCAGTGGAAAAACAGCAGGAACACTTCTTTATTGTAGAAATTGAGTGCTTTCATCCCTTTCACTGGGGACTTCATCAGAATATTCTGACGAAGTCCCCAGTGGGAAGCACGAAAGCACTCAAAACCTACTAGCCAACAAATTCAGCTCCAACCTTACCCCTCTCTCCCCCTCAACCTTCCCTCAAGAAATAACCTCAAATACAACTACTCCTGCTTTCACTAGGAAACACATCCTTAATGTTCTCTATAAGGCCAAGAATATTGCATCATACCTTCTGAATAGCATGAAAAATGACCTATTAGGCCCCCTGCAGAAAAGTGGGCCCACCTACAGACTCAAGTCTCACTAGTCTCGCATGCAAAGCCATGGAAAGAATTATCATGAAAATGATCAATAATGACATAGGAAACCTCCAGACACTGGACCCAACCCACTCTATTTTCAACAAAAGCAAGTCATGCCTACTCAACCTGGTAGACTTCTTTGAGAAGGTCACCAAAGCAATGAATGAGGGCAAAATAGTTCACACTGCCTATCTTGACCTGTCCAAAGCATTTGACACAATAACCCGCTCGGGCATTGTTGACAAACTTAAGAGGTTAGGTACAAACCCGTATGTCACCCGGTGGATAGCCAGCTGGCTCACAGACAGGACCCAAAAGTTAGAATTGGGGAATCCTCCTCTTCAAAGAGTCCAGTCACAAGTGGAGTCTCTCAGGGATCAGTCCCAGGACTGCTCCTTTTTGGCATTTACTTCACTGAAGTCAAGGCCAACGTCAATACCCTCTGGCTGGCTAAATTTGCAGATGATTGCAAATTAGGAGCCATCACTGAATCCCCCACGAACACAAATGTTCTCCAGGAAGGGCTGACACAGACAAACAACTGTTGTCAGTGCCATGGACTTAAACTAAATGCCAAGAAATGCATAATAGTATGCTTCAAGAAGTCATCCACCCCCTGGTAACTATATTGGCAACATGCCCTTAAGAGATGACACAGCAGTCGGGGACTTGGGGATACAAAGACAGTAATCTAGCCTTTGACCATCACATGTCTATAGTAGTGAGGAAATCATTCTATGTTGCGCAACTTATTAACAAAGGTATGGCATCTATGTCCAAGGAAGTAATTGTTCCACTATATTTGGCATTCATCAAACCTATCATTGAATACAATGCTCCCTTTGGTATGTACCTAACCAGGCATATCCAACAGTTGGAACGTCCACAGAGGTCCGAATGGAGAGATAGGGAAGTAAGCAAAGAACATTAGTATTGCTAGAAATGAATTCATCCACAAGTCTTGGTGAGTACCTTCACCAGGTGGACCTGTTTTTCACAAAATGTCGGCAAGACGACACTGATATGTTGAATGTATTTTATATAGGACTTATCGTGGTCAGAAGTAGGTTCAAAAATAAAAAATAGAACTGGATGCATAAGACCCAGGATAAATAACTGTTCAATCCTGGTAGGTGCAGCAAGGGTGCTCAGACTGGAAAAAATCTCACTGTAGAATCGTAAGACACAAACATTCCTACAATGGGGTTAAGCCCAGACCCAGAGTGAGGATGCCCCCCCTGTTGGAGAAGGAAGTAGTAGTCCACAAAAATCACAAAAACTGAAAGGCCAAAAAAGAAACAAAGATGACAGAGTGAACTATTGAGACTACTCCTCTGGAACAGGCTCCCCATCCATGTGAAGCAGAGTTCCCCCAACCCAATTCAAGTGCAACTTGGACAACTGGATGTGGAACAGTAAATTCATCCGTGGTTTGGAATCTATGTCTCAGATGGACACAGGCAGCTTGTAAATGGTTTATCCCCCAGGAGATTGCTTGTAAATATTTCACCTCCTGATCCCCTGCTTACACTTATCAAGGGTACCAGAGCTTGTCAGAGATTTGGGATGCATGGTTAGGCTTAAAAAGGCCCTTGAAGTTGTTAGTCTACCAAACACCTATGAACTGACTGACTGAAACAAGGGTTAGGCTTTCCCTGATGGGAGGGGCTTAGCCAATCCCCTATCACAGAGAGAGGAGGGGATTTTGAGTTCTGGAAAGTTACCACTGTGGGGTTATGCAAGCACAGAACCCCTATATTACTGAAGGGTGAATGATGATCACTGATGGGAAAGTGAGCCTCTAGTTGGGCCCACGTTCTTTGGACTGTTTTATGCTCACAATGACCCCCTCTCCCACCCCAGAGAAAAGGCCTTACCATAGTAACCATGGCTGATGGTAGGTAATGGAAGAACAAATTATTGCCTCTCTTGGACTAGCAGGGACCAAATCCACCATTTTAGTTGCTCCCGACACATAGAAGATGGTTGTTTGGGGTCATGAAGAGACAGAGTAGTTTAAGATTATTGAACTGAAAGAATAAATTGAAGTGCTCTCGTGAAGTACCTGGAATGAAAAACTAGCAAGCTGGAAGATGATAATAGAGCCTAATAGATGAAGAATGAAGAAAGCTGGGGGAATGCTGTTTCTGACTCGCTCCTTTACCAGCCTTGAATCTGGAAGCTTTACAATTTAAGTTGTCATATCTAGACAGCATCCTATAAAGAATAAGGACTGAGTAGGCTCTAGGATGGACATTTTGAAGTTTATGGAGATTCTCAAGGACTGCCATACGTGGAGTAATTAGTCTCTTGCTAAGATCAGAGATTCCTTTATGTCTTCAACTTAAAGCCAGATGTCTAGGTAGGGGAACACATGGAAGCCATGCAGCCTAACATGCACTACAATTACTGACATGCATTTGGTAAACACCAGGAGAAGAGCTATGGTGTGACCAAAGGGCAAAATTCAAAACTGATAATGACTGGCTACCAGCCAAAAAATGGTGAAACCTTCTAGACTGTCTTGCGATCTTGATGTGGGAGTAGGCATCCTGAAGGTCTAGACAGCAAATATACTCCCACTTTCTAAAGGGTGGAAGTATGGACTGTATTGTAATCATCTGGAATTTGGTCTTTTTCACATGTGTATTTAAGCAGCTGAGGTCTAGAATGGGCTTGAGTTCTTTGCTTTTCTTTGGAACTACAAAGAGTACACTCTGGATCCTCTCTGATCTAGTAAGACGTTTTAGATGGCTCTTTTTCTGAAGAAGCTCAAAACTTACTCATTCTGCAGCCCTTATTTGACAGGGTGGAACATCTAGAAGAACCTTTGTATTTTTTGACAGTAGAACCAAATGGAATAATGTAGCCTATCAATATTTTCTTCTTCATCAAGAAATATTATGTGATGGCTGACCAACTCTGTGGGGAGTTTTTCAGAAGCACTGAAAGGGTTTCCCTGGAAAGGGGCCTCTAATCCATTGATTTTGTGGTCCCCATGAGGGGTAAGCAAAGTGAACTTCCAAAAGCAGACAGTGTTTTTCCCTCCATTTCACTCTTTTTTTAATATATGCTTAATTTTGGGCCAAAGAATGATGATTCATTATAACAGGCATTCAAGAAAGATGACAAAGTTGTCTGTAAAGTAGCACAGTCTCAGCCAGACATGCCAACGCATTGTTAAGATGATGCACACTGACCCTTCTTTGTCATTGGCCACATTAAATAGTAGGCCTTATGGTCAGGTTGATAACATATAACATGGTAGATAACTGGGTTTCCATCATTCTCATGTCTAGCATGGGGGATCTCTAAAAGGAATCTAAGGTCTGCCAAGCCACATTTCCTTGAAACAAAGTCATGCGAGATAATAAAATAGCCTAAGGGAAAAGGTTCCCGATGCATAAACTCACTTTCCAAATTAGTCTTAGATTCCTTGATAGAAGGATGCGGTGTAGAGCTTTCTTCTAATAGCTCTTTCTTTCTGGCTGCTGCATACACAATAGAATTTATCAGATATTCTTTACTCTAACAGAGACAGTTCATGGGAGGCCTTTAAACTTTATACAATTTCTGGGAAATGGGTTTCACCCCATCTGGGTCTCTATATGCCTTCTCCACAATGAAGGATATTCGGTGGTAGGTGGGAGGGACCACCCAGGAAGCAGATGGGATAGCTCTAAAAGTCTCAGGGAACACTTCCTCCTCCCTGGAAGGGGTGTCATTTGGCAGCTTCACCCTTTGTCTCATTAATTCCACAACTTTGCCAAGGGTGGTGTCTTCAAGGGCAGTGTGGGGAAAATCTTCCCTTTCATCAAGTATGTGCCTGACTGAGAGAGAGAAAATGAGAGAATCCAGGTGTCTCTTTTTACATTTACATTTCCTGTGCACTAAAGGGGAAAATTCTTTCAAAGAGCCTGAAGTGTCCTTATGCACCTGCAAAAGGAAGTAATCAAGACCTTCAGAGCTAGGTTGTCATTGGGACGGATAGTGAAAACTGAAAGCAGTAGATAGACTGGATCATAAGGGTAGATCCAACACACTAACAGTATCACTTTTCCCACATAGGATGGTGTATCAGAATTCTCTGAAAAGCCTCAAAAGCCAAAATCAATTCCAGTGTCATCCAGGCAGGCAGCACCTGTAAAAGAGGATCAGATGGATGTACCCCATGCCAAAGTGTTAGTTGGAGATGAGTGCAGAGGTATCCAGGAGCAAAGAGCTCAAAGCCACAAACGGACCCAAACAGGTAAGTGCCGGGGCACTAAGACCACAGTGACAAATGCTTAGTTCTAAGACACCCAATGTTCAAATGACTTCAGAGTCAAGTTTGTCAAATAAACTGTCACAGTCAACACACTCGCTGCTGTCAGCACAGACAGAGGAATGACTGAGATAATTTCAGCTCTGTGATGGGAGCTGGGGAAGGAGCAAATATAAGTGGAGGACGGGAGGGCCAGAGCCGTCTCCCATCAGAATGAAGGGGAGGTACGACTCGTTTATCCAGTTGTGCCTTCAAAAAAGTTTTAATGATCTATTTCTAAAATAATTTTAACATGCATCTGGAGGAATTTACATGACCTAACAGAGACTGGCTATAGAGGTCTTGAGCTCATAAGCCTCAAGAGCACCCCTCTCTGAGGACTGGTAGGTTGAAGGGTCATACCTTGGAAGATTTATCAGGGATTACTATCATTCTGCTTTTGAGAATGGTTGACACCAAGGGAAGAGGCAATGATGGTTCCAAGGTGGTCTGAGATGGAGATGTCACTGACACAGAAGGCTGAGAAACCTTTGGTGAAGGAAAAGAAGATGGAGGAGAGTTATTAGACCTTTTCCTCTTCTCTTTTTCTCTAAATCTCTCTTTTTCCTTCTTTTTGTTTTTCTTTGAGTTTTTCTAGACTGCTTCTCAGTACCTTTGGGCAGCAAAGATAACAATAGCAAAGAGGAACCCTTTGAATATGTCTGTTTCAATCAAATAAGGAATGGGAACTGAAGGACTGACAGATATCACACTGAATATCTAAATTCTCAGGTCCAAGGCAGATGACATATTGGTAATATGGTTCCTGTAACAGGATTTTACGCTCATACTTTAGACATTCTTTGAAACCTGAAGCCTTTTCCATTTCTATACATGAATAGTGAATCTGAAAAATATTCATTATCAATAAAAGAAGGAAAAGACCAAATAAAGGGAAGTTAGAAAAAAAATATTTATTTATTTTTCCTAGGCTTAGGAATGCCTTATAAAAGTAAAAACAATCTGTAAACAAGTGTAAAAATGTGGAATAAACTTGTCAGTTGGTGATCAGACAGGGAGAGTAGCAACAGAGCGAATTCCAAGAAATTTCCTGGCAGAGGACAGAGCAGTTGAAAAGCTTAAGTACGTCTCTGAGAAGGAAATGGGAGAAGCTGTAAAATATTTTAGTAAAGGCTGTCAGAAGCTGTAAAACATTTTTAGTAAAGGCTGTCAGAAGGTTGAAGTACTAACAGAGTATGTATTTTAAAATTGGAAAAGAAAGCTATATAAACAAAAAATCATCTCATCTTCTATTTGGAGGAGGAGTGCTGGAGGATCGTGTCTGATGCAATAAGTGGCAAACAAGATCTGAAGAGAGAAACTGGCACAACACTATGGAAAACAGGAGAACTCAAGCACTAGAGAAGTGTCTGTGTGAAAGCTTGGTGGCTCAAATCCACCTCAAGGGCAAATAACCCAAACATCAAGATGTTTGAAGGTGACAACATAGTAGATACACATTACAGAGGCATTAGTGAAGAAAAAATGGCATCAGCAGATGGATGGTACCTGTGTATTGAAGCAAGAATAAGCTCAGCATCATTGAACACTTGCATCACTAATTAGAATAGCAAACAAGAAATACAGACTCCCTGCTACTTTTGCAGCTGTCATTGATCCTCTGTCTCTACAGAATCTAATCATGGTCAAGCAGATTCAACTCTATATTCTGAATCTATACACTATCCTAAGGGCTATTTTACTTACTGGTGTAGGAGTCCTCTCCTAGGAAGAAACAAAGGCATTTGGAGCTACTGTTCTTAACTAAAAAGAAGAAAATCTACACTTAAGTCTCAAGTTTGCTTTCATTACTCCCCTTGAGGCAGATGCACACATTTTTGTACCACTTTATGAACATCTGTTGGTAGATTAAATGTAAACGAGCATATACAAACCCACATACACAGTGTGGGTGTGTGTGTGTGTGTGCGTGCGCATGTGTATGTATGTGTATATATGTGTGTGTGTGTGTATATATATATATATATATATATATATATATATATATACACACACACACACACACACACACACACACACACACACACACACACACTTAAAAATTAAACATACAATGTGCCGACAAAAGGAGTTGCGCCACAGGTGACACAATGACAAGCTGCTCAAGGAATACACACAGGTGATCCAAAATAAGAATGTTAGAGTGACAAGCAGCATTTCATAGACATTGCTGCAGCATTCATTTTTTTTCTTTTATACTTATTTTTTCTAATACACCACTGATCATCTGTACTTCAGACATCTAATGCCTCAGAAACCATCAAAATACCATCTCTCCCTAATCATCACCACTGACCACTTTTCATATTTATCCTCCTCCTTTCATGTCAATGGCTCAGCAGGGAGCACGCACACATTTAATGCTGGAACATTAGAGGACTATGGGTTCATACTCCCAAACAAGGTGCTTGAATTGTTTCAATACTGACACTCAATGCAAGGTCTTTCACTTTTTTTTTAATTTCTCCAAATCTTTTGGGTTTCTAATACTGTGACAGGAATGGACTCAATTCCTAAGTCAAAGTACGATTAAAGTTCATGAAATTAGTCCCATGTGGCAAAGTTGATGGTAGTTCAGGTGGATAAATATAAGACCCCACAGCATTATCAAAAGCATAGAAGTAAATTTATTTATATAAAACAAATTTCAGAAATACATGCACAAGATTCAAAGACACATTTATGCATAAAACAGGAAAATATCATATTCCAATAAAAGAAATAACACCACAAAGGGGAATATGCAACTCCTCACACTCCTTTTTCCACAACCAAAACAGCTAACTTTTCAATGCTTTATTCACTGACTAAGTCTTGGTATACAAGTCCATCAATGCATCGCTTCCAAAGGATTCAAGCACTTAAAAAAAAATGTATCCATATAATCTACAACATCTATCAAGCGTGTCATATATATATATATATAAAACAGACCACGTCTACAACATGTAAAAAATAATGCTCTGATATTTCTTTAGCAGAGCAGACAAGTTTTCAGCAAAAACATTATACATCACAGAAGCCTTTACAGACAATTTACTTAATGACAAATCCAATAAAAAGTCATAACGTTCATAAAAATCTTGGACTTCGAAGACATCTGCACACAGATCAATAGCTTAACTTCAGCTCTCCTGGTATTTAAAAAGAGAGAGAGATAAGAGCTGGTAATTATGACAAAATTCCGTTACAGGCTAGAAAGTACATTGCCTGGATGCCAGCAGAAAAGAAAATTAAAACAGCCTGAAAGAAAATCATCTAGAAAAGGTGAAAAGGAAACACTAACTGGGAAGAATTCTTTAGCTATTCAGCAAAACGAAGTTCAAGCTCCAGTTTTGGTACAAGAGATGTCTTCCAGTCTTCTTCTTTTGGCTCTTCCCAGTTAGGGGTCACCATAGCGGATCACCTGTCTGCTCATGATTGGCAGTGGAGTTTTATGGTGTCAAGTTGCAGCCCAGCACCCAGCCTTCCAAAGAAAGCACACACATGCATGCACTCACGCCTAGGGCCAATTTTGAGGGTCCAATCCACCTACAGCATGTCTTTGGGATGTGGGAGGAAACCCACGCGACCACAGGGTGGACATGCAGACTCCGCAGAGAAGACACCCCAGCTGAGGATCAAACTGGAGAACCTCTAGCTGTGAGGCGACAACGCTAAATGCTGCACCACCATGGCCACCCCACAAGAGATGGCTTCCAGTAATTTACAGGAAAGAATAAATCAAATTTGCTCAGAGCTGATCAAAATAAATGAAACACTGGAGGAGTATATGTCAACTCAAATAACACAAGGATGGAAAAAATGGAAGACGTTTTAAACAGTTATTCAGATGGACTGATGAAACTGCAAAAAAATAAGAGGTCAAAATGAAGGACAGGCTGACTGATTATGAGACCACTCAAGAACACCTGTTTAAAAAAATAAGAGTTAAGAGGACAGTGTACGCATGGAAAACCTGAGATTTTCTGCTGTACCACAGATGAGGTTGCCACCTTTACATCCATCCATTTCCTATCAAATAAACTACATCCACTTCTTAGTTAAAACATACCCTCAAGCTCAAGTTAGCTAAACCCTATTTAGCAAGAAACACCCTGAAGTACAATGTTTTAAATGCCATATAGTCTTAGATGATATGAATTCTTAGGCAGAGTTCCATGGCAGTTCCCACCACCACTGTTTACTGTCACCCTGTCATACACCCCAGTGCTCCCATTTTCCTCCTTTCATTGCCTCCTCATACTACCCCGAGTATTTTTGTTTTGTCTTCTCACACAATGTCTTACTGGTTAGCTTTTTCTTACACCTTTGTAACATATCCTAACTGGCCAGACTGTACTATAATAACTGTGGAGGGAAGAATTATACTGGGGATCTGAGAGACACTGAGCTCCCAGATGCTATGGGGTTCTAACTGCTCTGAGGTGCATTTTAGAATTTTTTCCATAACTTTTGGTCCAATGATGGCCTGAACAAAAAAGTTATGACCAAGGAAAAGAAACAGGTTATGTCAAAGGCTTAATACTAAAGGTTGATGACACAGTACTCATAAAACTGAGTAGCCATCCATAAATTGAGAACAAAATGCTTGTGAGGACATGCACATTATATCTGGGATGACTGCTTTCCTCCTAATCTCCCTCTCCCTCCAAAATATAGCAATTTTCAGTGTACCCTTGTGGTGTTAAATTGGAAGGAAAGTGAAAGGACAAACTTACATAATCCTGTATTTCAAGATGCTACACTCATGCATCTACACATGTGTACTCAGCCCTAACCCCAAATGATAGACACCTTCTGTGTACTTCCTGAAGGCAAACTTGCAGTGAAAGAACAGCGTACAGCATATTTCAAACTACTGCAGTCAGCTGTACCATATGCAGCATGCCTTTCTCCTACCCCCCGAAGTTATTCTCATGTATACGCATCTGATTTCAACTGCGAAAAAAGTGAAAAAGTAACACTTGCAGTTAATCTTCCAACTTGTTGTTCCTACACAGTATAATGGCCCTAAACTAGCTGTAATGGCATTCTCTGCACACATATGAGGTGTAATTGTAAGGAAAGTTAAAGAAATAATTAGCACGCTGTCCCCAGCCAACTCAAAAGCTGTGGTTACCTTATGCACACACATCTGAAGTTTCACTGTGAGAAAAATTAAAGAAATAATGACCACAGTATCCCCAGCTCCAACATAAAATTATAGCAGTCTGTGCCTGCTTCTGAGGGAGGCCAATTTAGACTAGGTGGGGTCCAGAACTGAGAACTCTACTAAGCCACCTATATAGCCAGGAAAGATATCCCCTGTATCTCTGAGGGTCTATATGTTCTGGGATGCAATTTAGGAGTTAATTCTTACTACCCAGGACATTTATGTATGTACCCACCAATATTATTTTTGCACATGCACACGCACACACATTAGCTTTGCCCCTGACAAGCCGGATCTATAACAAGATAGACACACCCCAACATACATCCACCCACCCACACAACATGCTTTCTACAGGCAAACTGGAAGAACATCACATCACCTTCCATATCCCCTCCTGCCCACACACACAAGCATAAACCACAACAATGACTGTTTTTACACTGTTTCCTCTGAATGCAGTTAGAAAATATAAGAGAAACAGGGAACGCTTTAGGAAACATGCTTCAGAAATGTGTTTGATTTCAGAAAGATTCAAAATACCTTTCAAGTACGCCCCATAACTGGACTTCTTGACAGAGACCCTGATTTCCTGACAGTTAGGAAAATTTCCTGACAGGTGGCAATCTTAACCACAGAAAGTGGAAGGAACAGAATGTGTTAATTTATGAAAGTATAAATAAGCAACTGCACTGGTATTCCACAGCAGGATTTGTTAATTGAAAGGACACATTATGTGTATGCTCCAAACCGGGCCATGGGAAAGCAGCCAATAACTGTATTAGTAAAGATGCAATCATACCAGCAGAGATAATTGATCTTGACAAAAATCGGGCACAAGAGCAAAATATTAAAACTTGAAGTCAGTAGACTGTGGCAGAAAAATAATAATTTTTCCATTTGTTGGCTTTTCCAGTTCTGTGTGCCTCCAAATCAGCTTACAGAAGGGTGAATGATCCAGGAATGTGGTTGCTGAATGGTAGTTTGTCATTTAATCTGCACCTGAGAACTGTTTTTGCTGTGCTTTTACATTAAGAAATTCCAGGTTCATCCATCTTGTGGCAGAAGTTGTTTACCTGGTTTGCCTGAATTGGGAAGCATTCCATGAAGCTCAAAGCATGTTTTTTTTTTTACTGGCTAGAGGGCAGAAGAGTCAGTTTTCTAGCTTTTGTCTCTGATATACATCAGGCAAGTTTGTGAGCAGCTGCCACCAGGCAGTGGTGGTTAACAGTACTGTGCATAGTAGCAAATGCCTACACAGCAAAATTTCCCTATAAAGTTAGGATTAGGTCTGAAAACTGTTAAACAGTGTGGCATTGTGTGAAAATAATCTTAGAGCAGCTAGCTTGCACTACCATATCCTTGCATTATATAACAGCTTATCCTTAATCCCAGAAACTATCTAGGAGACCCCTGTTAAATCCCAATCCATAATCCTAAACAACCCACCCTAATACAGGACTGGACAACATGGCTATGCAATTTCCCAATGTCTCTGTGGTCAGCTTGGTAGAGTTGGGCAGCCTAGGGCAATGTAGCAATTGTCTTATATTCTCAGGCAACCAGTTATCATTAAAGAAACTCTGCATCTGAGTTGTCTCAACTGATGGGTCTCAGATCTGACCTCAGATCCATCCTTGGCCACTTGATAGACTTCAGGTTTCATAGCTGAAGCTCCCCTTCTTGACCATAATCCCTGTCTACTCCTGAGATACCTCAGATTGAGTTCGCCCTCTGTGTAATTAATCACAACATAAAAGGGAAAAATCAGACAAGAGTAATCTCTGAGTTAAAAAACACAGAAGGTAGAAAGGTGGGAAACGGGGAGAATCAGAGAAGGAGAACTCTGGAGCCCACACAGCAGAAACTAAACAGTAATATCCCCCAAGACATACCAGGATTAAGACAAAAAGGAAGGGGGAATCGTAGGTGGAAAGTCAAGGAAGGACGAAAACAGACAGCAGTACATAACTATAATATCCGATGTCTCTTTTTGTCCATTCTGCAACTGATGGGACAGAATCCTCAGCTAGAGAAATCTTGCGTGGTCCTCAAGGAAGGATATTCTGATGTACTGCTGAGCCAAAAGGTGCCCCATTTCTTGATAATGTACCCAATTTATAAAGAGCTATAAAAGTATGAGCACTGGACCATGTAAGCAGCTGTACATATGTCATCTATAGGTGTTTAGACCAAAAAGTGGATGATGTAGCCATAGAACTGGTGGAGTGTGCTTTAGGATGTTTGGATAATGGCAGGCCTTTGCACCTGTAAATAAAGGTAATACAATCAGTGAGTCATCTGGCTATAGTTACTTTTGTCACTGCTGTGCCTGAAATCCTTTGGAAAAGGATACAAACAGCTGTTCTAATTTCCTTAGGTCTTTTGTTCTGTGGATGTAAAAATGTAAGCTGTCTTTGAAAATCCACTAAATGAAGCATGGATTCTCCCTTGTTTGAAAATGTAGGAAAGATGACTGGTAGGTAGTTAACTGACTTGTTGAGGTTAGCTTCTGACACCACTTTAGGCAGAAATGAGGAATTAGTCCAAAGTGATACCCTGTCCTTGGGAAAAATCAGCAAAGGTGACTGAGAAGAAAGTGCTTGGAGTTCGGATACCCATCTAGCTGAGGTAACAGCGACTAGAAAGCGTTTTTCAGGACAAAAATTTTAACTCTTATCTTCACTGAGCATCAGCATAAGGTCGTACTCAAGGACAGGGTCCTTAATTGGGGGCTGAAGCAGCAAGGTCCCTTAAGGAAAACTTTGCAAAAGGAAGCTAGAGATGAGTGCTCTACACAAAGGTGAAAATTTGAGATGGCAGCCAACTGTACCTTGGCAGCTGAATAACTAACTTCTTTGAAAATGGAGGCTAGAAAATCAAGAATAGCTGGAATCTCTGCAGAAAAGAGATCTAAATGTCTCTGATGGGCCCAGATAGAAAATCTTTTATATTTACTTTTATAAATCTTTCTGGTAGAGGCTTTTTAGGATAATATTAGAATGTTGCAAACGGGGAAAGAAAGCCTGGAACATCTAGCCTTCACTGAAATTGGAGAAACCATGTAGTTTAGTCTGAGAGATTGCCTCTTTGGGTGAAGCAGTCTAGACAGGTGGGACAGAAGGTCCTGAACAAGATTCAGCACCCAGGGAGAGTGAACTAGGTGAGGCCAAAGGAAGGGGAACCATATTTGGTGAGGCCAGAATGGGGAAATGAGGATGACTCTGGTATTCTGCTGTAATGCTTTCTGAATTAATTTGGGGAAGAGAGGAGTGGGAGGGAAGGCTTATAATAGACTGGAGGGTCAACCGTGAAACAGAGTGTGTCTCTGTGACACAGGGATCAGGGCAAAGAAGATTCTGCACTTGGCATGGAGGGGAGAAGTTGACCCCATCAGTGAAAAATCTTTTCTGCCATGGATTGATTGAGAGACCATTCGTGATGGAGTAAAATGGACCTGCTCAGTTTACCTGCTAGCATGTTGGATCTCCCTGAAATATGTCTTGCCAAAAGAAGGCAGCCAGAAGAGATTGCCCATTGCCAAACTCTTACTGTCTCCTAGCAAAGTGGGTAAGACCTAGTTCCCCCCCCGATTGCTGATTTACAAGACCACTGATGTGTTGTCCATCTGAACTGTAATCATCCCTAGAGGGAGAACATCTTGAAACACCTGCAACACCAATAGGACTGCTCTCATTTTCAGGACATTGATGTGAAGACTGGCTTCTGTCTGGGACCACGTGCCTTGGACTGTCCGTCCCAAGAAATACCCCCTCCACCCCAGCTGGGAGGCATCCATAGTCACTGTGGCCTTGGGAAGGGGAACAGTAAAAGGACGGCCCCAAGAAAGTTCCCCTACATAAATCCACCATGTTATGTGATGTCTGCAAATACTTGTGATGCGAATGGAAGTCATTGGCTGATGTCTCATTGACTACTGTAAGCTACAGTCCACCACAGTACTCTCATGTGGGAGCATGCCAAGGGGACCAGTATTATGGAGGCTGCCATCAAACCCAACAGTTGTACAACTTATCTGGCTAGAAGTGAAAGAAGAGTGCAGATGTGTAATGCCGGTTTCCTTAAGGTCCCCAATCCTGTTTGTGGCAGACTTGACACTTGTGTCTGGGTATACAGATGGGCTCCGATGAACACCAAAGTTTGCATGGAGTAAAGTTGAGATTTATGGTAATTGCTCAGCTGATAATAAGGATGGAGTAAGTGATCCCTGACTTGAATTAGTAGAGGCTTTGTAGAAGCAGATAGCAGCCAGTTATCTATATATGTTAACACTCAGAATCTTTGTACTCTCAGGTGAAATGCAACCACTGCCATGCACTTAGTGAACACCATGAGGGCTGTGCTGAGACCAAAGGGCAGTGTTCTGAACTTGTAGTAACAGGCT
The DNA here is from genome assembly GCF_019279795.1 of Protopterus annectens. NCBI lineage: Eukaryota > Metazoa > Chordata > Ceratodontiformes > Protopteridae > Protopterus > Protopterus annectens. The sequence goes on along the minus strand of NC_056739.1, from coordinate 886,690,482 downwards.
CCCAGCTAAAAGTGTAGACATCTCCTAGAGCGCTTGCGCATTTTGATATGATAGTATACATCTTGAAGATCTACAGAGCACATCCAATCATCCTTCCTTAAAAGAAGCATGATGGACTGAATTGTGACCATCCGCAACTTTGAAGTTTCACAAACTGATTTAGATTGCTGAAATCCAAAATTGGTCTTAGGTTCCCAGTGTTTTTGGCACGAAAAAGAAATTTGAGCAACACTCTTCTCTAGCAGCTTTTGGATTTCTGTAGCTGCAGTTTTCCTACGAGTGGGAGGAAAATCAGGAATTTTATTGCATTTTGGGGGAAAATGTCATGCAATAAACTGTGAATAGAATATTCTGCACCCAAGAATCTTTAGTAATGGCAATTCAAGTTTGTGGGTTCAGGGACGCTGATAGTGCTTCTCCAACGAAAGGGCTCTGAAGCCCTGGTGGTGCAGTCCAACTCTAACATGAGGGTGATGTCTTCCATTGGAATGACCCTCTCTGCAGAGAGGGAATCTTTCTCTACAGGGGTCTTGGTAAGAACCTTGCAACTTTCTGAACCATAATTTTCTTCCACCACTCAAGTTCTCAGAAAAGGTCCTCAGAGGGGTAAAAAGAACCTTGCAACTTTCTGAACCACAATTTTCTTCCACCACTCTTTCTCAGAAAAGGTCCTCAGAGGGGTAAAAAGTGGATTCCAATGACAAAAAGCTCAGCAATGCTTGCACTCTCTAAGGAAACTTGGGAAGGGAAAATTACCAAGCACCATACTTCAGACCTTTTAGAGGGGCACCATTGAAAGTATTCTGACCAGCAGCACTGCAGTTGGTATGGGAGCTGTAACAATCAGGATCATAAGGCTCTCAAGAGAGGTGTAAGGTCAGCAGAAAGAATCACTGGCACCTCTTACACCTCTGGAGGATCTACAGAAATGCCGGTGCATCGACAGGATCAAAAAGATTTTCAGCGATCCAACGCATCCTGTCAATGGTCTGTAAACTCGCCTGATACAGAAGCCTGCACTGTAAGACCACCAGACTAAAAAACAGTTTCATTCCGCTATCAATTAGACTGTTGAACTCTTGGGAAAAACAAATCATGACGTCTGTTACATAACTAGCCTATCAAGTAGCTTATTTTATGGATGTGCAATAACTAAGTGCAATACTAAGGTAGCTCACCTACACACTGAAGGACTGTAAAGTGCAATATACAAACTGTGCAATAATTCAGTCTATTCATAGATATGCTGCTTTTGTTTCAATTGTACTTTGACAATATTACCTTTATATAGTACAGTTTTGTACCTACCATAAATGTAGATGTTCGAAGATCCACATTGCTGCAGTCCTTACATATGGGTAGTCCGCTGTCCTCGGTCGGCCCGAATACCAAAGTATTAGGCTGACGTCGGTCAAGGCGCTTAAAACTGACATCAGGACGTCAGGGTACAAATGCGCATGACCGACGTCATATCCTCAGTCTTATCTTGCCCCAGATGTCAGAAGGCCCTAAAAAGAAAGGCTAAAGCCAAAAAACAGCAAAAAACAACCAACCACCCCTGCACTAACCATATTTACATTATTTACAACCCAAACCACACAACCACCTCTAACTACAGAAGGGAAGGAGGGAGATTGGACTGCAGCAATGTGGATCTTCGAACATCTACATTTATGGTAGGTACAAAACTGTACTATGTTCTTCATCTCACATTGCTGCAGTCCTTACATATGGGTAGAATCCCAAAGCAGAGGTAAGGGAGGATGGCAAAACTATAAAGCATTAGGAGCTGCCAAAATGCCCTGTAAAATTGCAGTGGCAAATCCAGCCCTAGATTTAGAGTAAAGTGGAAGGTGGTAATGCTTAGAGAAAGTATGCACTGAACTCCCAAGTAGCTGCCTCCAAAATATCTTTAGTAGCCACCCCCCTCAAAAAAGCTGTAGAAGTGGCAGTAGCCCTAGTGGAATGAGGCCTAATCCCAGCTGGAATCTCCTTACCATGATGGGAATAACAGAAAGCAATACAAAAACCAATCCACTTAGAAATAGTTTGTTTTGAAACAGGTTTGCCCTGAGAACCCAAAGCAAATGAGACAAACAACTGCTGAGACTGCCTGAACCCTTTAGTTCTGCTCAAATAATATCGCAACTGTCTGTGTATATCCAAAGTGTGCAAAATCTTCTCCCCTTTATTTTGGGGGTTTGCATAAAAAGTAGGCAAATGAATAGTTTGGTTTAAAGCCACACTAGAAACCACTTTAGGCATAAAGGAAGGGTTAGTACGCAAAGACACCCTGTCCTTGTGGAAAATTAAGAAAGGCTCAACCGCCATAAGGGCCTGTAATTCAGAAACCCTTCTCGCAGAGGTAATGGCCAACAAAAAAGCAGTCTTCCATGATAAATATTTCAACTCGGCAGTCGCTGCAGGCTCAAAAGGTTGTAGAGTGAGTTTCTCCAACACAAAATTGAGATCCCAAGCAGGAGTAGGAGCTCTACGTGGGGGTCTTATATTCTTTGCCCCTCTAAGGAATTGCTTAAACAAAGGATGAGAAAATAATGGTGGGTCACAGTCATAGTGAGCAGAAACTGCTGCAGCATGAACCTTTATAGAGGAGAAGGACAAACCTTTGTCCAATAACTCAGTAAGGTATTGAAGAGCAACACTTAAATTAGGTTTAGAAACACCAAAGTCCTTTGCTGTACTCCAAATAAAAAATCTCCTCCATTTATCTGCGTAAACTTTCCTTGTACTAGGCCTTCTGGCCTCCAAAATAACATTCAAAACTTGTTGTGGAAGCTGAGACCCTCCAGGGTTTAAAACAGAATATGCCAGGCTGTTAGATGTAGAGAGTGAAGTTTGACATTGAGTAAATGACTGTTCTCCTGAGACAGCAGGTGTGGAATCGAAGGCAAAGGCCATGGAGGCTCCTGCACAGACTTCTCAGTAATGGGTACCAGTGCTGTCGAGGCCAATCCAGAGCTATTAAAATCATGGTTGGCTTGTCCTGTCTGACCTTCAGGAGTACCTTTGGGAGGAGAGGCAGTGGTGGAAAGGCATACACGTGAAGATTGCTCCAATTGAATGAGAGAGCATCCACTTTCCAAGCTGTGGGATGAAACCTTTTTGTGCAAAACTTTGGCAGCTGGTAATTTAGTGGGGAAGCGAACAGATCTATGTCTGGAGTTCCCCATAACACTGTCAATTTTTGAAATACATGAGGATCCAATTTCCACTCGTGGGGATCCATAATTTGTCTGCTCAACACATCTGCTAAGGAGTTCTGTGCTCCTGGCAGAAACCTTGCCTGAAGATTTAGCTGTAAACTGAGAGCAGTCTCCCACAAAATCATTGCTTGTCTGCATAGAGGATATGAATGTGTCCCCCCCTTGCTTGTTGATGTACCACATGACAGTTGTGTTGTCTGTTTGAATCAACACCTGCCCTGGAAGAAGTAAATCCTTGAAAGCTATCAATGCAAATTGGACTGCTAACATCTCCTTCAAGTTGATATGTAAATGTAGAAGTCTGGCAGGCCACGTGTCTTGTACCCATTTTCCATTCAGATGAGCTCCCCAAGCTTTTTCTGAGGCATCTGTCGTTAGAATCTGACTCGCCTCTGGTCGGGTCACAGAGAGCCCCTTGTTTAGGTGACATTCCTGAGCCCACCACAAAAATTCCTTTTGAATGCAAGGTATTATCTGAATGACAGTGTCCATATCTTGGCAGTGTTGGTCCATACATTTTTGAGATACCATTGTAGCTTCCTCATATGCAGTTTGGCATTGGGAAGTACCAGAATACAAGATGCCATGAACCCCAAGGCTTGAAGGACTGTCCTTGCAGTCAGCCTGGACTGACGAGACAATTGGTGGAAGTAAAGAGAAAGATTCTTTTGTTTGTCCGGGGTCAAAAGGCCATCTCGCATGCTGTATTCAGTCTCACACCCAGAAAGCACATGTCTTGAGAGGGTACTAGACTGGACTTTATTTCGCTCACAGAATACCCTAGGCATCTTAACACTGCCATCACATACTGTAAATGATGAAGAAGTTCGTCCTTTCCTTGAGCCAGAATCAGGCAATCGTCCAAATAAGGATAGATTTGTATTCCTCTTAGCCTGAAGAAAGCTACCACTGGAGCCAGAACCTTTGTGAACACTCTGGGCGCAGTAGATAAGCCAAAGGGCAATGCAGAGAACTGATAATGAAAAGTCCCAGCCCGAAAACGCAGATACTTCCTGCAACAGGGCCTGATAGGAACATGAAGGTAAGCCTCCTTGAGATCCAGAGTCACCATCCAGTGATCTTTGCCCAGCAGAGGTAAAAGCTGTTGTAACGTCAACATTTTGAACTTGGGAATGTCCAGATATGTGTTGAGGATAGATAAATCCAAAATTGGTCTCCACGTGTTCCCTTTCTTTGGTACTAGAAACAGGCGAGAATAAAATCCTAGGCCCACTTCTGGCAGAGGGACCGGTTGTATAGCTCCTATTTGAAGTAGTAGAGAAATCTGTTTGTGAGCCTCTAGTCTTTGCTGAGGTGGAACGTCTGGCATGCCTTTGAAAGGAGGTAAGGTATGGAAATAAAACTTGTAACCTTGGTGTATGATATCCAATATCCATTTGTCTTGGGTAATTAAAATCCAATTTTCCTTGAAGAATGCCAACCGTCCTCCCAAAGGTGCTGCCGGGCAAGAAGGATCTGGCAGCTGAAAAAGTGGGTCATTGGGCCTGTTTACGAAAGGACTGGCCCCTGCCCTCACTCGAAGACTGTGCAGGTGAACTCCATGTTCTAGGTCTGAAGGAACTCTGAGCTCTGCCCCTACCACGTCTAGATCTACCCCTAGACTGAGAATCAGAAGAAGGATACGTCCACCCCTTAGCAGGCCAATTTCTACTAAACTTTGGAGGCTGAACCTGCAAAAAATCTTTAACAGTCTGCATAGACTTAGCCTTGTCTTCCAATTTCTTCAAGACTGACTCCACAGGTGGACCAAACAACACTTCAGACTGCAAAGGAGCATCCAAAATCCTTGTCTTAACATGGTCAGATAAATTCTGATCCTTAAGCCAGGCGTGCCTGCGAAGAACTGAACCAGTGGCAGCCACCCTAGAAGAGGCCTGCAAAGCATCAAAACCACACTGTAAAGAATGCTTACCCACCTGTTCAGAGACATGCACCAAATCCTGTAATTCTTTACAGTCAATGCCTTCTGCCAGAGCATCCACCTTAGATTTCAATTGTGAAAGAAGAAAATTTTGATATTTCAACATATGAAACTGGCAATTCAAAGCCCTCATAGCTAAGGTAGAAGATGTATAGACCTTCTTTCCCCATCTATCCAAAGCTCTGGCCTCTTTATCTAGAGGAACCGGATTCTTTACAACAGAGGCCTTGACACCCTTAGGTCCCTGACTAACAGTTTCTGGGTCCGCCCTAGGACTCTTATAGAGATATTTATGAGCCTCAGGCACCCTGTAATACCTATCCGGTTTAACAGGCGAGGAGGCAGAGAATCAGGATTAAGTGAAGCCTCTGAAAATACATCTTGCACAACATCCAGAACAGGGGTATAGCTAAGGGCCTATGTTGAGGTAAAAACAAAAATTCTCTAAGCCTTTTCCGTGAATCAGAGAAGTCCTGACCTTCCCACTTAAAATGTTCCCTCATAGAATAAAGAGTCTCTGAAAAAGAAAAATCCTCTGGAGGAGAAGCAGAAGGAGTGGAATCTTCTGCATCAGAATCAGAATAAGGAGTGTACTCCTGCAAGTCTTCAGCCGAAGACTCTGAAACATCCGAAGCCTGTTCAAAACTTTCCAACTCTGGCTCCACCCTAGGCCTCTTATCAGGAGGGGACAAAGAACCTCTAATCAGAGTAATCAAATCTTCTGCCATTTTAAGCATGTGCTTCTTAGGCACAGACCCTGCTGAACTAGGACTGACACCCACAGAAGCTAAACCTGGCCTGCCTCTGGAAGAAGCCTTGGAAACGGAAGGAGAGGGCCTAACCACCCTGGGAAGGGAGGGGAGTACAGAAACCTGAGAAGCCCCTTCAGCCTGATCTGCCTCGTGAGAGGCCACATCCTGCAAAATCAAAGACTCCCCCTGAGACTCCAGAGAAGCCTCCATCGGAACCACCGGTTCCACTGAAGCCTCTAAAGAACCGGCGTCCGGAACGGACGACTCATCTTGCCTGGGTTTAACCGCTTTGTCTTTGCGCTTCTTCGAAGCGGGCGCCGGAGTATCCGACGGCATATTATAATTGCACCGCTTACCGAAGACCAGCCTAGCACAATCTAACCTTCGCTTAATAGTGCGCTTATTAAACCTAGCACAAAAGCGACACCCAACTACGTCGTGCTCAGGCCCCAAACAAGGAATGCACAAAGAATGATAATCCCTATGCGGTATCTGTTTCCCACAAGAAATACAATTATTCACTTTTTCTGACATCCGGTAAAACACTGAGGCAAGAAAAAACCAAAATATTCCCCAACGGGGTACTTAGCCAACTTGGATTCGGTCTGAAACTCCGAACTCGAAAAATTTCAGAACGCCGAACGGCACTTGCAACGCTGCTTCTGCATCGGACCACGCGGCAAAAAAGACTGAGGATATGACGTCGGTCATGCGCATTTGTACCCTGACGTCCTGATGTCAGTTTTAAGCGCCTTGACCGACGTCAGCCTAATACTTTGGTATTCGGGCCGACCGAGGACAGCGGACTACCCATATGTAAGGACTGCAGCAATGTGAGATGAAGAACATCATTCCTTTTCTTCCTTGTCTCCTGTTCTGGGATGGATATGGGTCACTGCTGTCCTACTTTACTTACAAATTGCTACTTATTAAAATTCTATGGTGATATTTTATATATTTTATTATTTTTTCTCTGTCTATATGTGCAACTTTTTCCTGCAATGAGAATGAAGCACAGTAATTTTGTTCAGTTACACTGCTGTGTAGTTCTGAATGAAAATGAAGTTTTCTTTGACTTCACTTTGAGAAAAGGTCTTCCCATCTTGCTCAAACCTGGAGAGAGTCTGTTTTACCTTATGACCAAATAATGTGGATCCATCAAAAGGTGCACTGATGAATGAAGACTTGAAGAGCTCTGCAAATCAAAGAGGCACATCCAGGCATGTCTTCTAAGGGTGAAGCCAGAACCCTCCATTCTAGCAGTTTCTGCTGAAGCATGACAGATCAATGTCATGGAAGCACTAGATAAAGACTACAGGGTGACCAGTTGTGAATAAATTGTTTTCTTATCCTATGCAAAGAGAGTATTGGAAAACTGCTTGATCAGTTCCTTCTAAATCTCGCACCATGTGCCAAACAATTCAGAGACCTGAGGGCAAAAATCATTGATGCAAAACATACTTCCTGAATCTGTCCAAAGCCCTAGATTCCCTATTACAGAGAAGAAGAGCACAGCTCTGTTCCAATAGCTCTTTACTCATGGCTGCTGCAACCACCACAGCATCCACAGGAGGATCCTTGCTCCAATAAGCCTTATCATTTGGTGTGAGATAGTTGCCCAGGCATTTGGGGATGAGATCAGTGGCATCTTGTTCCTTCCAAGCCGGGAGGGAGATGAGGTCTACCATCTCATCCACCAGGAGGACCACAAAAGTCACAGCTGAGCCAGTTCCAAAAACGTAAAGGAACACTGACTCATCTTGGGAAGGGGGGTCAGAAGACCAACTTCCTTTCTGTTTCAAAAGTTCAAGTATCTATCCGAGTAAAATGTTCTCAAGGGGTGGTATGGGGGACCCTTCCCCTTCACCGAAGTCAGTGTCTTTGGTTAATGACTCTTGTGGAGAATCCACATGATTCCTTTTACACATCCACTTCCAAGATTGTTTGTTGGTGGGAGGTTCTAGAGAGTACTCAGAAGTGCCAGCAATGTCCTGAATGAGGACAGTCTCGTGGCTTCACCAGACCAGTTGTCCCGATGAGACAGGATGAAAAGACCGAGCTTCACTGTAGATAGTTGAGTGTAGTTTGGACCTGAGGGGGGTCCTCCATCAAACAAGAGAGAGCTCTCTCTCTCTCTACTACCTCAAAAGCTGAAGTCATGGGGGACCTCAGTCCCACCCCCTGGATCTAAAGACGCCTTAAAAGGGCCAAAGCCAGATTCCTCCAGATCCATCCTCTAACCAGAGGTTAAAGCCAAGCTGCCCATCATCCAAACTTGAAGACGAATGAAGGGATGACTTCAGGAGTCCCACGGATCCAGCACAGACAATACTGTCCTAAAATCCTTCTTGGTCTGACAAAGTCAGACCTTCTGGGTCAGCGAAAGTATAGAAGTCAAAGAAAGGCAAGTCTTCTGATCCAACACAGGTATACTCAGAAGTCTCTGATCCAAAATCTCTGAAACCAGCAGATGGAATGGAGTAGGAGTTAAAGCTTGGAGTTGTGTGGTGAGCTAGTGGGTCCAATGGGAGGCAGAAAGTACAGTTGTGTACACTTACCATAAATGCAGATGTTCAAGTGTATTCACTGTTGCAGTCATTACATTTGGGTTATCTGCTTGCAGGTAGCCCTCAGTCGGCCTGATTAACAAAGTCTTGGTCCTGCTTCGGTTGCTGTCCCTTCTTCCATGACGTCAGGTCGTCAGGGGTATAAAACATGCAGTTGACGCCATTACATCAGTTTTTCTTACCCCAGATGTCAAGTGCCCCCCTAATGGAAAGCAATTAAACAGAGAAGCACAAAGATATACCTCCAACAAAAAAGCAAATACACCAAAAAAGCTTTTAAGCAGAGTAAAAGAAGGTAGAGGTATAGCCAAAAGAAGTTAGGGGGCTGGAGGGAGGGTAACCAGGACTGCAACAGTGAATACACTCGAACATCTACATTTATGGTAAGTGTACACAACTGTACTATTTTGTTTCACTGTTGCAGTCATTACATTTGGGTAGATTCCCAAAGCTATGGTTGGGAGGAGGAATTTAGATAGCATTAGGGCCAGCTATAAGGCCCTACAAGACTGCAATGGCAAAACCAGCTCTGGATTTAGAGAAAATTGGCAAATGACAATGCTTGGTGAAAGTATGTACAGAAATCCAGGTCCCTTGTAGGGACGCCTCTGAGAAAGGCTGTAGAGGTAGATGCAGCCCTGGTGGAGTCAGGTCTGATCCCCTGGGGGATAGGTTTTCCATGGTGCTTATAGCAGAAATGAATGCAATGGCTTATCCATTTAGAAATGGTTTGCTTTGAAATAGCCTTCCCCTCTGCCCCTGCAGCAAATGCCACCAGCAGTTGTTCAGATTTCCTTTGAAGTTTAGTCCTGTCCAAGTAGAATCTAAGTTGTCTGTGCACATCTAAGGAATGCAGTATCCATTCTCCTTTATTCTGTGGACTGGGAAAGAAGGTTGGAAAATGAATGGACTGATTAAGAGCCACACTTGATACCACTTTGGGCATGAAGGATGGATTGGTTCTGAGGGACACCATGTCCGCATGAAAGATGATGAAAGGCTCCACTGCCATAAGGGCCTGTAATTCAGATACCCTTCTAGCTGAAGTGATTGCTAAAAGGAAAGCTGTTTTCCAAGAAAGAAATTTTAAGTCTGCAGTAGCAGCTGGCTCGAAAGGAGGTAGAGTGAGATTCTCCAAGACAAAGTTAAGGTCCCAGGCTGGGGTTGGAGCTCTCCTGGGTGGTCTCAAATTTTTGGCCCCTCTGAGGAACTGCTTGAGCAGTTGATGAGAGAAAAGAGGGGAGTGAAATGGCTGAGGCGTGGATTTTAATGGAGGAAAAAGACAGGCCCCTGTGAAGCATCTCAATTAAGTATTGTAAAATCTGAGGTAAATTGGGCGCTGCTGTGCTCATCCCTTGAGACTGGTTCCAGGCACAGAATCTTTTCCATTTTTCAGCATAAGATTTTCTAGTACTAGGCCTCCTTGCCTCTAAAATGATATCCATCACAGGTTTGCTGAGGGATGGTAAAGGAGAGATTAAGTAATTAGCCAGGCTGCAAGGTTCAGTGTTGGAAGCTGTTGGAAGCTGAGGGTGCAGAATCTGGTTCGAGTCTGAGGCAGGTGCCATGGAGATAACCGTGACACACTGCGCAGGAGGGGGTACCAGTGTTGGCGCAGCCAGTCTGGAGCAATAAAAATCATCCTTGGTTTGTCCTGTTTGATTTTTAGTAGTACTTTGGAGAGCAGAGGGGGGAAGGCATAGACTGATAGGTTTTTCCAGCTGAAGGACAGAACATCCACTTTCCAGGCTTGTTTGTGGGGAGTCCTTGTGCAGAATTTGTCCAATTGGTAGTTCTGGGGAGAGGCAAACAGGTCTATATCTGGGCTCCCCCATTTGCTTGTCAACATGTTGAAAATCCTTGGTTCCAGTTTCCACTCGTGTGGGTCCATGAGGTTTCTGCTTAGACCGTCTGCCAGTGTACTTAAGTTTCCTGGCAGGAATTGAGCTTGTAGGTGCACTTGGTAGCTCAAGGCGGTGTTCCACAATGCCATGGCTAGTCTGCAGAGGGGGTAAGAATGTGTACCCCCCTGCTTATGTACCACATAACAGTGGTGTTGTCCATCTTTATCATTAGTTGTCCTGGAAGAAAGTGGTCCTTGAAGGCTGTCAGAGCATTCTGTACAGCTAACATTTCTTTTTGATTGATATGCAGGTGCATTTGACTTGGGCTCCATTTGCCCTGAATGCACTTCCCTGCCAGGTGAGCCCCCCATACATAGTCTGATGTGTCTGTTGTTAGGGTTTGGATGGCAGGGGGTGGTGTGAAAGGTAGTCCCTTGTTTTGGTGACAGGCCTCTGCCCACCAAAGGAACTCTAGGTGTAGGAAAGGTATGATAGGAATCATTGTTTCTAAATCTTGAGAATGTTGACACCATAGGCTTTTTAGATACCACTGTAGTTTCCTCATATGCAGTCTTGCATATGGAATTAGAAGAATAAAGGAGGCCATGAACCCCAAGGCTTGCAGTATTTGTCTTGCAGATAGCAGGGTTTTTGTGGCCACTTGTTTGAAGTAGGTTGTGAAATGAATTTGCTTTTCTGGTGTAAGCTAAGCCATCCGGGAAGTTGTATTCAAGCTTGCTCCCAGGAATATAATTTGTTGACAGGGTACCAGGTGTGATTTCTTTTCATTGATGGTGTACCCCCAGACAAGTTAGAACCGTTTTTACAAAGGCCAAGTGATTCAAAAGTATGTCCTGGCTTTCTGCCTGAATTAGACAATCGTCAAGGTATGGGTATATTTGAATATTTCTTTGCCTGCAAAATGCAATAACTGGAGCTAGGCACTTTGTGAATACCCTGGGTGCAGTAGATAAGCCAAAGGGCAGTACAGAGAACTGATAGTACATGTAAGCCTGCTTTGAAGCGTAGGTATCTTCTGCAAGATTCCCTGATTGGGATGTGCAGGTATGCTTCTTTTAAATCTAGTGTTGCCAACCAGGCATCTTTGCCAAGCATAGGAAGCAATTGGTGAGGAGTCAGCATCTTGAATTTTGGAATCTCCAAAAAGGTGTTTAGAGTAGACAGGTCCAGTACAGGACGCCATGAATTGTCTTTTCTGGGTACCAAGAAAAGTCTTGAGTAGAAACCTTATCCCTTTTTCTCTTCTGGTACTAGTTGAATAGCCCCCATGCTTGAGAGAAAAGGTACTTGTTTTGGGGCCTCTGCCCACTTATTTGGGGGTAGGTCCGGCCACCCACTTGGTGATGGCAATGTGTGGAAGTGAAATCTGTATCCCTGGGACACTACATTTAAAACTCATTTGTCCTGGGTAATGAGTTTCCAATTCTTTGCATGAAGAGCAATCTATCCTCCCAAAGGAGCAGTCAGTTGATAAGTGCTTGGAAATTTTAAAAGGAAGTCATTGAGACAGTTTACCATAGGGGGGAGTCTTATAATTCCCAGACTTGGAAGTGGAGGCCCCCCACTGCTTAGTTCTGTGAGTCCTCTGGGACTGAAACCTGGGGTTTTTGCTGTGTCTGGGTTTGGCTTGAGAAGACTGGAAGGGGCTGGAAAGGACCAATTCTTAAAAGGCCAGTGCCTACTAAATCTAGGAGGCTGAACTTGTAAAAAAATTGTTAACAGTTTGCATATATTTAGCTTTATCTTCCATCTTTTTAAGAACTTCCTCAGCCTTGTTGCCAAACAGGTGATCCTGATTGATCCTGATCCGATCCAACAATTTAGCTTTAACATGATCAGGCAAAGATTGCTCCTTAAGCCAAGCATGCCTTCTGAGCACAGACCCAGGAACAGCGACCCAGCAAGAGGCCTCTAAATGAATCTAAACCACACTGCAAAGTATGTTTTCCAACTAGTTTGGCAGAATGCATTAAATCCTGTAATTCCTTATTTTCCACACAGTCAGAAATCAACATAATTTTCTGTTTAAGCACTCCAGTAACACGTTGCTGATATTTTAACATATGAAACTGGCAGTTTAAAGCCCTAATGGCCAAGGTTGTAGAACCTTCTTACCCCATCTATCCAGCACCCTGGAGTCTCTATCAGTAGGGGTAGGATTTTTAGCAGTAGAAGCCTTAATGCCCTTGGGCCCCTGTGAAATAGTCTCTGGATCTGCAATAGGATTTTTGAAAAGGAACTTGTGGGACTCAGGGACCCTGTAGCATCTGTCAGATTTTCTGGGAGCAGGAGGCAGGGAATCAGGGGCCAAACTAGATTCCGAGAAAGCATCATCAACAATGTCTAGTACAGGAGGAATAGCTAAAGGTCTATATGTTGAGGTAAGAGAAGGAAATCCCTAAGCCTCTTTTTTGAATCAGAAAAATCCTAGCTTTCCCAGTGGAAATGCTCCCTTAGAGTATGCAAGGTTTCCCCAAAAGAAAAATCCTCAGGAGGGGAAGCAGAGGGAATAGAGTCCTCTGCATCAGAATCCTCATAAGTAGGGTAAGGGCAAATCCAGATCATCAGAAGCGTCAGAAAAAACAGAATCCTGATCAGAAGATTCATAATCAACTTCAGTCGTACGCCTCTTAGAAGGGGGGGTTGGCTACCCTTGATCAGAGTTATTAGATTTTCAGCCATTCTTATCATTTGTTTTTTAGGCCTAGAGGCCTGAGCATGTGGCCTGGGCGTTGGTTTTTTAGACATGGATCGAGATTTAGGCCTAGGTAAAGAAGGAGGCATCGGTTTAATATGCAAATCCATAGGCCTGAATACACCCTCAGTAGCCAGTGCCTGCACAGCAGCTCCGGACCCATCCAAGGTAGAGACATCCACGGGTTCCATAGCTGAAGCATCTCACGGCATACCCGACTCCGAATGGGTCTCAGTAGAGGCCTGCAAATCAGAAGTAGCGGGTATCAGGGGCTGCGAAAGCGCCTCACTGAGTACTGGCGACCTCGGCTGCCTGTCTCTGTCTTTATCTTTGCATTTTTTTGGAATCCCGGTAGTCTGATGGCTAACCGATGACATTTCTGGATAATTAAACCAAAAACTGAAATATGGTGAGGCGAAAATATATCGACGACAGATAGTGCGCTGATTAAATAAAGCACAAAACCGACAGCAAGGTACTTCGTGGTCAGGGCCTAGGCAAGGAATACAGTACGAATGAAAATCTTTATGAGGTATTTGCTTTCCACAAGTAATGCAATTATTAACTTTTACTGACATCGGGAAGGAGCAAGGAAAAGTTTCCCTAATGGGGTATTTAGCTTTAGTTGAAGACTTCAGTTCTGAAACTCAAACGAAAATTTCAGGAGTCGGCCGACCGGCACTTGCGAACTGCTTCTGCTTCGGGCACCGCACGGCAAGAAAGACTGATGTAATGGCGTCGGCTGCATGTTTTATACTCCTGATGACCTGACATCATGGAAGAAGGGACAGCAACTGACGCAGGACCCAAGACTTTGTTAATCAGGCCGACTGAGGGCTACCAGCAAGCAGATAACCCAAATGTGATGACTGCAACAGTGAAACACATAGAACATCAGGTAATATGCTCAACGGAATCAGAGTTCTGAGAAATTTTCCCATTATCCTATCTACATCCGATTCTGATTAACCCCTGGGTGACATGAGGGAGGATGAGAAGCTCCTCCAGGTATCTTAAATGAAGGGAGAGTGAAGCCTCAGAGAGACTGGCTCTGGTGAAAACCTAGGTGACTTGGACCTGTAGTTAGTTGGATCTGAATCAGAGGACATATCAGAAGGTTTAGCTTTTGCTGGAGTCAAGCCCTTTGAGGAGGATGGATCTGACATTTCAGCAGCTTTCTCGGGTGGAGATGACGCTGAAGAAGATGAGGGAGGACAGCGAAGAGATGGCCACTTCCTCGAATATTTCAGTTTTTCTGCTGCTTCTCCTAAAGATTTTTTGGACAACAAAGGAGCTCCACAGGCAGATGAAGTAGAAAATGGAAAAAGACTTTGAGGATTAATTTACTCTTTCTCTCAACCAAAGCGCTGCTACTGAAACTAGACTAGAACAAATCACAATTAACATTATGGTGGGCCTTGGCCCAGGCAACAGACACATTGAGAATGACTGCCACAGTTGATATTCTGTCTGCAAGCGGAACACTTAAAAAACAAGTAGGATTTTCTAACATAGTAGTAAAGGGAAAAGTTAAGGAAAATATTAACAATGTTACTGTTATTGTATGTATTAATACCTAATTATACGTAAGGGAAACTAAATCCCACAATGGAAAGAGTAAGATGTACCACGGAGGAAGCTTGAACAAATGCAAAGACTGAAGGCTGAAATGCCCAATCCAATAAGAAAAGATAGGAGAGGAACAGAAAGGGATTATCCTATGGAAAAGGAAAAATACAGAAAACTGTAGAAAACAAATTGCAAAAAACTGCATTTATCTAAATTAACATGCTCGAGCTAACAATGACCATGTCTTATCGCAGATGTGGCAAACAAGATCTGAGGCATCTCAGGAATTGACGGGATATTGTGGGTAAGGGGAGGAGCTTGAGCTACAGAGAATAAAGTCTATTGAGAGGCTGAGGTTGGATCCGAGACCCACTGATGGAGGAACAGACAAAAAGAGAAAATATCAGATTAACACGGTATGCGAGAGATGTAAATACACAACTTTTTAGAGGCAAAAAAAAAGAAGTTATGTACCTACCATAACGTTCCATGTAAGTTGTCCTTCATCTCGCCTTCCTTCTTGCTGTTTGGGTTTGGAGCCGAGGCCTACTTCTATAGCTCGAGAGCTATTTACTGGCTCAAGGCTAACCCTTATCCCAGAACACCCAGTGTCAGCTACCCAGATCTCGTTTGTGATAGCGCACACTAGACATACAAAGTAAACAGTAACCTAAAACTGATTTACACCAAAATAACAGATCAGAGTAAACTGTCATAAAATTACCTGGCATGTGAACCAAGAAAAAGGAAATCAGACAGTGAAACCATAGTGAACTCCTCTCAGTTCTCCAGGAAGGGGGAAGGAGGGGGGGGGCAAGAAGGAAGGCGAGATGAGGGACAACTAACATGGAACGTTATATGTTAGGTATATAACTTCTTTATGTTAAGTTGTCCCATCTCGCCTTCATTCTCGCTGTTTGGGACAGTGTCCCTAGCACCTAAAGACCTAAAAGTGGCTCATTGGAACAGATTCTTCAGAACAGTGGAACCAAAGGAAGCCCTGCTCTGGGAGACCACATCCACTTTGTAATGAGAGATAAAGGTATGAGGGTTTGCTCAAGTGACATCTACACAAATTGAGTCTATGGGCAATTTAGAATGAAAGGCTACAGATGTGGCTAATGCTCTAGTAGAATGACCTTTCAGTTTTGCTGGTAGGTGTTTATGCCTTAACTGATAAATAAAGGCAATGGTGTCAGATAACCATTTGGATAAGGTCACCTTAGAAACTGGAAGGCCTTGCTTATTGTGAGCATAGGAGAGAAATAATTGGTCTTACTTTCTTAGCTCTTTGGTCCTATGGAGATAAAAACGTAATTGTCTGTGCACATGCAGTTGGTGAAGACCGCATTCTGCCTTGTTGCTATAATTGGGAAAGAAGACGGGGAGATCGATGGATTGATTTAAATTTTCTGAACAGACTTTTGGTATGAAGGATGGGTTGGTTCTCGGAGAAACTCTATCTTTGTGAAACACCATATATGGAGGACAAACACAGAGTGCATGGAGTTCTGAAACACATCTAGCTGAGGTAATAGCAACCAGAAAAAGTGTTTTCCAAGAAAGAAATTTTAAGGGACATGAAGCTGCTGGTTCAAAGGGAGGCAGAATCAAAGTAGTCAAAACTAAAGTGAGATCCCACGGAGGAAGTGGATCCCTCAGTGGGGGTCTAAGAAGAGATGCTCCTCTCATGAAGGCTTTGCAGGGCTTATGAGACATTATGCTAGAATTAAGAATTCCAATATGAAAATTAGATATGGCTACCAGTTGTACCCTGATGGTAGCAGCAGCCGCACTCGACTGAAAAAGCTCTGCTAGAAATTCTAGAATTTGATGGACTGGGGCTGAAAAGTGGTCTAAGTTTCTAGATTCTGCCCAGTAAAAAAATCTTTTCCATTTTCTAGCATAAGTCTTTCTCGTAGTTGACTTACGGGGGGATACAATAATATCACGGACTGCTGGGGAGATACTTGAAAGCCTGGCTAAGGTAGGAAGTGGAGAAACCAAGCTGTGAGCTTGAGAGTCTGAAGGGATTGGTGTAACCCGCCTGACTGATGAAGCAACAGATCTGGCACTGGGTCCAGAACCCAAGGCTGGTCTGAAAGGTGAAGGTGCAAGAACGGTAACCATATCTGTCAAGGCCAACAGGGGCAATGAGGATCATTTTGTAACCCAGCGATTTTGCTTTCTGTATGAGTCTTGGAATTAGGGGAAAAGGGGGAAATGCATTAAGGAGTCCCTGAGGCCAATCGTGGACTAGAGCGTCCCTGGGAGTTTGACCTGGATAAGGAAGCAGGGAGAAGTAGCTGCTGCATTTGTTGTTGAGGGGGGGTGGCAAATAGATCGCAGCAAGGCTGGCCCCATTTGAGGAAGATAAGGTCTGCAACTTCCTGATTCAGAGACCACTCGTGAGGCACGAGGATAGCCCTGCTGAGCCTGTCCGCTATCACGTTGGATTTCCCAGGGATGTGCATTGCTGTCAGAAAACGTTGGGAGGAAACCGCCCATTGCCATAGCCTGAGGGCTTCTCGACACAAGGGGTGGGACCTGGTCCCGTCCTGCTTGTTGATATCCCACACAACTGACATGTTGTCTGTTTGAATCGCAATAGTCCCGGAAGGAAGAGACTCTTGAATAGCTTGCAATGCTAGTACTGCTCTCATCTCTAGGACATTGATATGCAGATGGTACTCGTGAGGTTGCCACATGCCTTGGACTGTCCTGCCTAGATAATGCCCCCCCACCCTATCAGGGAGGCGTCCGTGGTCACTGTGGCTACCGGAGGGGGTTGAATGAAAGGTCTGCCCTGAGTCACCAGTGGGGAGACTATCCACCAAGAGAGGTGTCTTTTGCATGTTTCTGTAATCAGGATCATGTGAGACATGGGTAGTTCCTGGAAGGACCACTGCATGAAGAGAAGCCACAGAAGGACTTTCATGTGGTAACGAGCTAATGGTACAAGAAGAAAGGCAGCTGCCATGGAGCCTAGAACTTGCAGGACATGTCTGACTCGGACCTTTCTGCTCTGCATTAGAAATAACACTTGTTGGCGAATAGAGAAAACTCTTTCCTGAGGTAACCTTGCAAACATCTGTTTTGTGTTTAATTCTGCTTCTATATATGTAACAGACTGACAGGGCAACAAGGCAGATTTTTCGAAATTTACTGTAATGCCTAGTTGGGTGCAGGTTGATGTATAATCCCGTGCCTCTTAAGTGTTGATGCCTAGTGGTAGCAGTTAGGAGCCAGTCGTCTAGATAGGAAAACACCTGGAATCCTTGACGTCTCAGGTGAGCCGTGACTACTGCCATACATTTGGTGAACACCCTGGAGGTTGTGGTGAGACCAAAGGGCAGAGCTCTGAACTGATAATGACTGGCCTCTACCCGGAAACAAAGAAATCTCCTGGAGCGTCTGTCCATTTTGATATGGTAGTACACATCCTGAAGATCTATGGAGCACATCCAGTTGTCCTGACTCAGAAAGGGGAGAATGGACTGCAGTGTTACCATCCAGAACTTTTCTTTTTGTACAGATTTGTTCAATCTGCTGAGATCCAGTATTGATCTCCAGTCCCTTGTCCTTTTTGGTATTAAAAAGAATCTTGGGTAAGTTCCGGGTCCTAGTTGGCCCGCGGGGGCTTCCTGAATGGCTCTTTTTTCTAGCAGTTTTGAAACTTGAATAACTACTTGATCCTTTAGATTGGGTGGGACATCTGGGATGGACTTTTTTGACTTTAGAGGGGGTTGATGAAAGGGGATTTTATAACCTCCGGATATGATAGATAGTACCCATTTGTCTCGTTATATTTTGCCAGGCTTTTGGGTAGAGGGAAAGTCTTTCCCCGACTGCCTCCAGAGGTGCAGTCAGGCAACCCGTCAGGGATGCTGGAAGGGTTTGGCAGAGAAAGTTTCTCTGTCACCCTGATTTTGCGGTCCCCCTCTGCCATGAGGGTGGCGTCTGCCATTGTTGCTGTTTCCCCCTCTGCCCCTGGGGGAAAAAATCACCACGTGTGTCAGGCAAGGGTCCCTGGGACTTCCGAAACTAAATCTTTCCACCCTTCTGACCTTTGGGATAAGGTCTGTTAGGAGTGGAAAAATGGATTCCCATGGCACAGAGAGTCTTGCCTTCCTGCTCGCACCTGGTAAGCGTGTCTTTCACCTGAGGCCCAAAAAGCGAGGAGCCATCAAAGGGAGTATTTGTGAAGGACGCCCGAAAGGGTTCTGCAAACTGACACAGCCGCAGCCAAGCATGTTTCCTGAGAGTCACTCCTGTACCTGCGGCTCTGCTCGCTCCATCGGCTGCATAGGAAATCAGCCTCATGGAGGAGTTGACTACAGAATTAAGAGTCGCAATCTGGGAAGCTATTTTGGCTGATGCTCCCTCAGCTGTAGGATCTTGTAGGGTGTCTCCAAGCTCTTTTAGGAGATCCCTTTGAAGTCGTGTAAAATGAGAGAGATAATTCAGGGATCTCATTGAGAAGGTCGTTGAGGAAAACATTCGCTTCCCATATCTGTCCATCGTCCTAGACTCTTTGTTTGGTGGATGGACAGACGAAGTTTCTGCTAACTCTTTCTTGGTGGCTGCTGCTACCACCATGGCATCAACTGGCACACCTTTAGAGAGAAATTGTTTGTCCTGGGGGGGGCTGTTATGAACTTATTTGGTCTCCTCGGAGTAGGTTCCACAGAATCCGGAGCTGACCAAGCCTTTTAAGCCACTACAGACATGAGTGGATCGAAAGGTGGAGATACCCAGGAAGTGGAGGGTTGGGAACCGAATGCCTCCAGGTATACAGACTCGTCCTTGGTAGGGGCTATGGAAGACCAGCCACCCCTCTGCCTAAGCATTTCAAGGATGTCCGAAAAGGAAACATCTTCAGAGGGGGACCTGGGGGACCCTTCCGATTCATCCAGGTCTGTATCTGAGGTGACAGACTCAGGGGAGTCTAGGTGCTTCCTCTGGCACTTCTTCTTCTGAGGAGGCTCCTCTGAGTGATCAGGGGAGGCCTCGGAAGAAGAGGGGTCACCCAATGGGGTGTCCTGGGTATAGGTTCCCTACGCTTCTGGGCTGGAGAAGCAGAGGTTGGCACAAGCTCCACAAGAGAAGAAGCCGATGGGGCTGACAGTAGGGCTCCTTCAGGGGACAGCACTTTCCACATGACCTCGAAGGCATCACGATCCTGAGGCAAAGAAAGCTCCAGCTCTGAAGAGACGGGAGTCCTTCTCCGCATCGAGGGTGACAGCTCCGAGGCCAATGTGGGAGTCGAGCTCACCTGCGCAGAAGCTCCGAGAGGGAGAGTGGGGTCGGGACAAGGGACCGATGCCACTTCCCCCTTGGAGTCGACGAGAGAGCTTCGGCGCCCAAATCCCTCGATTGACGGAACAATCGAGGAGATTGGAGCTGATGTCAGAACCGAAGAGGAGGTGATCGGCGCGGTTGATTCTACTATCAGCGCGTCTATGGTCTCCGGCTCCGAACTAAGTGTAGTCGGAGGAGGAATAGAGATGGAGAGGGATGGAGCCGCAACCTGCTGAGGTGGGCTGGAAAGTAATTTCGCAAGGGCCTGTGATTTAAGCAACCTGCTGACTACTCTCTCCATGTCTTGATCTGATTACCTGGAGGATCGAGAAAAGTGGGATGAAGAGTGATGACTGTGTTCACTTCCTAATAAGGGTGACTGTGGCACCGAGCAGATCGGCTCCAATGAAGGAGACCTTGCTCGCTTATGGCTCCGAGGTGGCAGTTGGAGCCGAGGGAGGAGATGACTTGTTGATGCTAGTCGGCACCGACAAACTTGGTTCTTCAAGCCCAGGAGTCGGTTTCGAGGATGGAGCCGACAGCTTGACAGACTTAGAGGATTTCACTGGCTGAGAACCTTTAGCCAGGGAATCCTGTGGTTTCAATAATCCTTGAAGGATTAGTTTGCTTTTGTGCTCCTGCAGGACCTCTGGACTAAATGCATGACAGATAAGAGCAGGAGTCCTGCAGGTGCACAGCCCCTAAACAATAAACACAGCTAGTGTGCCCATCTGTCAGAGACATTTTCTGACAGCATGAGTCACACTTTTTGAAGACAGAAACTTTGGCCTCTTTAGACATGTTACACTACTATACTAAAAAACAAACAGTTTTTTTTTCCTCACAGTTAAGAAACAGAAAGGAGAGCCTCTAATTTAAATGGCTGTCCTAAGGGGGGGAGGACTCTCTAATTTAAATGAGTTCAGGGGAAACAGAAGGCCTGCGAGATATGTAGCGATGGCCAACAAAGCTATAACACACACAAGAAAGGCGATAATGGATAAAGAACTATATCTAGACAAAAACTTGACAAATTTTAAGAATAAACAATTATAATCATAGAAAAAAACTATACTAAGCCTGAGCCAGTAACGAAGCAACCTCGCAGCGGAAGCGGCAAACGAGATCTGGATAGCTGACGCTGGGCATTCTGGGATAAGGGTTAGCCTCGAGCCAGTAAATAGCTCTCAAGCTATAGAAGTAGGCAGAGTCAGAGCCGAGGATTGGCTCCGAACCCAAACAGCAGGAACGAAGGCGAGATGGGACAACTTAACATTATTGCATTCAAACAAGGTTGTCAGGAATACCCACATGACATCCTTTACGTACACCTCTCACCACATAAACAAACAGTCATATGCTGAGGTGCTTAAAAAAAACCTTCCCAAATCTCAAAGACCCCCAAAACCAACTAATGGCAACACTCCTACTCAGCAATCACTAAATCACACCCCAAATGCAACAGCAAACATATCAAATAAGCAAAAAACCAATGGATCCGCAACAACAAAGCCCATAAGGTAAATATATACTTCACTTCATACTGTTGTCATTGGGGACTCCACTGTAAGACACACAGATGCCCACTAACCAGGATGGACAAAGAGATGACAAAAGTTAGCTGTCATCTTAAGCCAGGATATAACTAGTATGACAATCAAGAAAAGTAGACTATATTATTTTGTACCTGATAATACCATCTCATTGCTGTGGAACATTTTGAGACAGTTACAAAGTCTTTTCAGGATATAAAATTAATGAAGATAAAACTAAGCCTATTGCTGTAAATTATGTACCCACACATGAATTAGTTAAGCAATACCCATTTGTTATGGGGTTATGATAAACTGAGTATTAAACAGTATGGATTAAACAGGACTCTGTTATGACAGATAATGATATGTGGGAAGAGACTAAATAAAATATAACATGAGAAAATGGAAACTTGTTTTTGGATATGGATAGCAAGATGCAAGCAGTGAAAATGTTTCTAGTCCCTTTAATTTTATATACTGGTCAGACATTTTTATCAACCAGAGGTGAAGTTGTGGATTATAACTAATAAAGAGTTGAAGGATTTTATCTGCTTGGGAAAAGGGCAAAGGTTAAGTGGGATAAGATGATCTTTCCAAACGAACAAGGTGGTTTAAGATTACCTGATTTTTAATTTCCCATTATTCCCACTTTTATCTTTGGAATTTGCTCCTACCCTTTTCTAAAGATCCCACTTCCAGTTCTTTTTTCTCTGTTTCTATATTCGTTACCTCTAATATCTAACAATTTTGGAAATGCCTTTGCCATTCTATTAAGCATTATAGGCAAACACTTTATTATCATGGTTTAGAAACAAAATCAGCCCATATGCAGCTGGATCTCATGGGTTGGGAGGGTGGCCTAATGGTTAAGGTGTTTGCCTTACAAATACAAGGTGCAGGGTTTGAGTCTCACAAGGGATAATTGGCTAGGCTTAAAATGGCTCACAAGGGCAGTTAGCTTAGTACTAACCTATGAACCTATGAACCTATGGGTCTTCACCATGTTTAGGTAATACAGCCACTGTAGCTTTCTTCCAAATTGTAGGCGCTTCTCCTTTTAAAATACTGCTAAATAAAACCTTCCAGGTCTTTATCACTACTTTCCCTCTTAGCTTCCAAACTTCTACAGGGATACCTCTATTCTTGGAAACTTTCCTGAAAATTGATTATATATCACTGTTTTTATCTCATCACCTCCTATCTTAACTGTTATTTGTTGAGCCTCATCTACCTCTAACCTTGGCATAATTAAGTCTTCCATAAACATTTCCATTTGTACTCTTTCCTAACTAAGTCTTTCATAAATATTTCCATTTGTACTCTTTCTTAATTTCCTGGTGGACTTCTTGAAGAAGGTCACCAAAGCAAAGGATGAGGGCAAAGTTGTTCACACTGCTTACCTTGACCTGGTCAAGGCATTTGACACAATACCCCACATGAGTATTGTTGACAAACTCAAAAGGTTAAGTACAAACCCGTATGCCATCCGGCGAATAGTCAACTGGCTCACAGACAGGACACAGGAAGTTAGAACTGGGGAGTCCACCTCTACAAAGAGGCCAGTCACCAACAGAGTTCCTCAGAGATCAGTCCTTGGACCGCTACTTTTTTGCATTTACTTTTCAGAAGTCAATGCCAATGTCAGTGGTCTCTGGCTGACTAAATTTGCAGATGATTGCAAATTAGGAGCAGTCATTCAATCTCACATTGACACAAATGTTCTCTAGTAAGGGCTAATGCAGACAAACAACTGGTGTCAGAGCCATGGACTAAAATTAAATGCCAAAAAATGCTTAATAGTATCCTTTGGGAAGTCATCCATCGCTGGTAACCATCACATTGACAACAAACCCCTTAGAGTTGAACCAGTAGTCGAAGACTTAGGGACACACAAAGATGGTAACCTAGCCTTTAATCATCACATTTCTACAGTGGTGAGGAAATCTTTCTAAGTTGCGCAACTTATGGCATCTAAGTCCAAGGAAGTCATTGTTCCACTGTATTCGGCATTCATCAGACCTGTCATTGAGTACAATGCCCCCTTTGGTATGTACCTAACTAGGCATACCCAACAATTGGAGCATCCAAAGAGGTTTCTCACTAAAAGAATACAGGGCATAAGTAATATGTCCTATGCAGACCACTTCAAGGCCCTATCTCTGTATTCTGGCTCCTACAGGCTTCTTAGGGGAGATCTATGCCTAGCATACAGGGCATTGTCAGATCTCACTCTGATGGGCCTCCTACATATCCACAAAACAAACAGCACAAGAATTACCCGTTCTAAAGACTTAAACCTTTCCTGTGATATAAATAGGACCTGCTGAAGAGATAGGTATGTATCCCAGAGACTACCCTGTCTATGGAACAGGCTCCCCATCCATGTGAAGCAGAGTTCAACCCTAACCCAATTCAAATGCAACTTGGGCAACTGGAAATTCATCCCTGGTTTGGCACCTATGTCTCTAATGGACAAAGGTAACCTGCAAATGGTTCATCTCCCAGGCCCATGCTTACACTTATCAATGGCATCAGAACTTGTTAGAGATTGGGATGCATGGCTAGGCTTAAAAAAGGCCCTTGTGGTCATTAGCCTAGTAAACACCTATGAACCACATGTCTCTGCCTTATTCAAATGTTCATATAAAGTCTGGAATATCTCAATTCTATACAGGATCTGCAGTTATTTGCTTCTTATAGGCTCCCTAAGTGTGCTAAAAGTTTTTGCGCTCTGGAGTTAACAAAAAATGGTTCCTTAACTGCAGTCTTTCTAAACTCATGCATATCATCCCGATACTACCTTATTTCCACTTTAGCAGTATGCATGTTCTCCTGTTCTTGTTCTGAGATTCCTCCTTATCCTGCAATACTTTAACCTCTGTCAGTCTATATAATTTCTATTACTTCTTAACCATATCTCTTTCTCTTTTATTTTGACACTATTTTTAAACTCCATTTTCATTTTACCCAGTCTTTAGCTATAACTTCTGAAGATGCTTCTATCTTCTCCAATAGTTCTCACATAATTTCCAGTACCCGTCCCTTAAATTCCTCCCTTTTAAAAGGGTAGGTGGGAAAACATCAGTATCTTATTTTTAACTCAATACCCTGCATTTTTATCTTAGTTTTTATTGGTATATGATCAGAAAAAGTTAATGAATTAATGTCAAGGCTTTTAATTAAATGCACACAAGCAATTAATCTTGACAATTATAACATTATTTGCTGGGGGGAAATAAAAATATAAAGGTACAAGGGCAAACAGTTCAGTAAAAACTAAAGTTTGAAATTATTGGAACTGAACAAGAGATAGCAGCTTCCCTACCAGTTTTAACATTTCAATCCACTTAACAGAACAGTGCAGAATTTAGTTTTAAGACAACCATTGCACTTTTTCTGAAGGCTAAAATTTAATGTTTTCAAGTGTAGAAGCTGTTTTCACATTTGGGCACTTTAACATGGATAACCTTAATTTTAGGTTGAGTAATGTCTATGGGTACAAATGTTCATTTGGAGCAATTGTTCTTATCAGGAGGGTTAAACTTAATTTTTGAACATATACACAGTTTTGTGTGACTGTTTTAACAGGTCATGGAGATATTCTGCAAATGTATTTTCCTTTTTCTTTGAGGTTATTATAAAAGCAAAAAGTCTTGAATATTAGACATAGGTTCAAATGGAGATGGCAAGAAACAACTGTATAAAAAGTCAATCTGCCGCACAGTGCGTATGCATGAAACATATTCAAAAAAGCTGTCATCTACAATAGGTGGGAACAATAACTGATCATAAAGGCTACTCTATCTATATTATTCTGGCATATAGATGTCCTTACAGGTGCAGGCAAAAATGTGAGTATTCAATTATATTAAGAAATGTGCAGTTGAGAATTTTCCAAGATGGCTGCACATTGAATAAGAACTTATTTCTAGGTCTCCCATTGAGAAAACAAACTCAGCAAAGAAGGCCAGTAGACTTGTGATTATGGGTAAATTTCAGTAACTACAAAAAGTGAGGAAGAAACACTGACTAGGGAAAGTTCTGCAGCTGTTCAGCAAAAAGCAGTGCAACCTTCAGACATGACTTCCAGAAACCTACAGGAAGATACAAGACAACTGCATACAGACCTGGTTAAAATATACAAAACACTGATGGAGTACATCAGCACAAAAAACAAAAGGATTTAAAAGATGAAGAAGCATTAAATACATATTCAGATGAGATGATAAAGCTGCAAAAATTAGAGGTCAAAATAAAGAAAAGCCTGGCTGAATATGAGACTGCTCAGGAAGTGAGGTTTCAAAAAAAAAACAGAATTAGAGGACAGAGCATGTAGGGAAAACCTGAAGCTTTCAGCTATTTCAGAGAAGCTGGAAGGAAGACTGCATTCATTTTATGAAAGCACAAATAAGCAACTGGACTAGTATTCCACAGCAGGAGTTGTTAGTTGAAAGGACACATCAAATGTATGCTCCAAACCTGGCTATAAGAAAGCAACCTATACCTTTAATAGTAAAGGTGCAATCCTATCAGCAGAAGGGGATGATTCTGACAAAATTGTGGCAGAAGGACAAAGTACTAAAAGTGGGAGACAACAAAGTATTTGTGCAGAATGATTACTCATTGTACACCAGACAGAAGGGCAGCAAATTTATTCCACTATTCAAGGAATGTGGAGATGCAGGTGTGAGATTCAAACTGCTACACCCAGCTGTCTACAAGGTACTCTTCCCTGAAGGGATAAAATAATTTTTTGATGAAGTACATGCTAAGAAAGAAATACAAAAGTTTGTCCAACAAATAGTAAGCTGTCAAACAGAAGGAGATTCTGCTTCTTGTTCTTCTGGTAATATAGACCACAGAGAGACTAAACCTGTGAAACCTTTATAAATTTTTCAATGGAAAATGATGGAGAGAAGGAATGGGGCACGAGAGTTGACTAGAAGAATCGAGATGAATCAGAAACAGGATTTCGGAGATAAACAATGATAAAAACAGTAATTTAATATGGGATTACAATGTAAATTCTATTTGTGAAATACAACAGAACAAGAAAATCTGGAAATGATGGACTTTTTCAAAATCTGTTGGACTTGTGAGGGACTCTAAAGCATATGCCCTACTTCATGTCATTAATGTTCGAAAAAGTACTTTGGGGAGGGGAAGAGGAGGGAGAAAGTTAACTGTAACTAAAGATTTTTTTCTTAAATAGTACCAATTTTGTGGCATTTGGTTTTATTTACATGTCATAACGTAATGTATTTCAGCTATTTTTAAGTGTAATAGGGACTGTAAACAGGTGCTGCTGTTCTTTTGTTTTCTCCCTTCTCTCTCTATTTCTTCTTGTTCAGTTTTAAGAATTGTAGGCACTGCAATGTATAAAAAAGTCTGGTTAAAAAGCATGATGAAAACAAATTAATGTGTTTTTTTCTCACTCTTGCATGGGGAAATACCTGGATTAAAGACCTTAGACTGACTTAATAACAAGTTTCAAGAGAGAGCAAGTAAATGAAAAAGAACACTGAATATTATGAGGCTTTTTTCTAGCAAATACATGTATGCTCAAGTAACAATTCTGTAGCTGGTCTTCATGTTTCCACAGAAACAATCTGACAGAGAGAAAATGGCTGCCTGGTTCTCATGTCTCCATGGAGACAATATGATAAAGAGAACCTGGGTACAGTCTAGTGGACAGTGATTGGATGAGGAAAAAAAAAGAAAAGAGAAATTGGCTAGGAGATAATATTCCCTGAAAGCATTCAGGGGTTTCCGAAAGGACATAGTTGTGTGTGTTAGTATTAAGTTATCAGGTTTTAGGGTATTGGAAGTGTGTTTTTTTGAGGGTTTTCAATAAAACAAAAAAGTTTATATGGTGTGACATAGGCTCAAATGTATATGACAGAAACAACTGTATAATAGTTCAACCTGCCAAACAGTGTAGGCATGCAACACAAAAGCTGGAACTACACATTTAACGAAAAATGTGTTATACATAAAAGGTGGGAATAATAATTTTTTTAATACAATAATGCTTTCTTTAATGTCTTTATATGTAAATGCCTTCACAGATAAATACAAACAAGAAAGAGTAGTGAACTATAATAAAAAACGTAGAGTGCAAATAGCTATGTTACAGGAGACGCACAGAAAGAAATGAGCATGTGAATTTGATAAACAAAGGTTTTCAGGATGGTTATTCAGCGGAATATGGGGACAAAGGAATAGAGGAGTACTTATATTAACTGCAAGAGGAGCTCCAACAGTGACAGAAGAAGATAAAGATAATGGCAGATTTGTAGTGTTAAGGGGCAACTGGCAAGGGAGGAAGATTACACTGGCATACATTTACATTCCACCTAAACCGCTATAATGGAGCTTAAGAAAATTCTGGGAGAAATGATCAGTTTTCAGCAAGAAAAAAGAAGTTATGTACTCACCATAATGATCACAAAAAGAGAAACATGAAGGGTAAAGTACCTCCCAAACAAGCAACGTAAAATATGAAAAAACAGAATGGTGGTACAACACAACAATTGAAGCCGACTGGATAAAAAACCTTTATTGTAATAGCATCCAAGTAAGCGCTTTCACGTTATTACCAACGCTTTTTCAGACTTTACATTCCACAACCAAAAATTAATTTAAATACCCTTGCTCTATTTAAAACAGCCAATCAAAACATGTTGCAACTTTAAAGAAACATTTCATTCTATTAATAACATTAATTCTAAAACATCTCAAAAGAGTCTAAACCTCATATTAAATACTATACATAATACAAAAACATCAATTAACGATAAAAAGGATGTTCATAAAAAATATAAACATATTAACACCCACAAATAAAAAAATATATATATAAAATATGTATTTGCAAGAAGTATATATACATATATATGTATACATATATATAAACATGTACATATAAATCAGAAATAAAAAATACTATACATACTTATAAAAATAATAACACACACACAAAAAAGATGTGTTTTTAAGACTAAATCAGTGTTTCAAGGGTCAGTCCTTTAAAAAAGGTTTCAAAGAAATCTTCTCATTCAGACCATGTCCCTTATCCGCTTGCAATTTAATTATCCATTTCCCTTCCTGTTTCTCTGTAAAGTTCCTGAGATCACCTAACCTAACCGTGAAATATATAAGTTGAAGTACAAGGAACTTAAAAGTACGTGTACTGTCATTACATAATAAGAAGTTATGTCTTACCATAACGTTCCATGTTAGTTGTCTTCTTCTCGCCTTCTTTCTTGCTGGATGGGTTCAGAGCCGATCCTCGGCTCCAACTCGGCCTATACTATAGCTCGAGAGCTATTTTTACCGGCTCGAGGCAGCCCTATATCCCACAATACCATGCGCTAACTCCCCAGATCTCGTTTGGAAGCTAAGACATAGTATAAACAACAATCTTATAATAAAAATATTATAACCCTCTTTATTAGTAGATTACCTGATAGTAACACTAAGGATACCAGGAAAAGACGCAACATATTGTATCTCCAAAAAGGAAGGACTCAGTCTCGAGTCTGTCCAGGCTAGGGGGCAGGAGGGAGGGACGCAAGAAAGAAGGCGAGAAGAAGACAACTAACATGGAACGTTATGGTAAGACATAACTTCTTAATGTTAAGTTGTAATTCTCGCCTTCATTCTTGCTGGATGGGACAGCGTCCCTAGCATCTTAGTCCTGGGTGGCTCAATGAAACAGACTCCCGAGTACAGTGGAACCAAAATCAGCTCTATTTCTGGAGGCTAAGTCAAGCTTGTAATGAGCAATAAAAGTATGTTTGGAAGCCCATGTAGCCGCTGCACAAATG
The DNA here is from genome assembly GCF_019279795.1 of Protopterus annectens. NCBI lineage: Eukaryota > Metazoa > Chordata > Ceratodontiformes > Protopteridae > Protopterus > Protopterus annectens. The sequence continues at coordinate 886,661,203 of NC_056739.1, read as the reverse complement.
GCATTTAGTGGTAACCTTGCTTGAAAAGCCGTTGAAGTAGATAGAGCCCTGGTTGAATGAGCCTTAGGCCTAGAGGGAAGTTGCCTGTGCCTCAACTCATAGACCAAGGTAATAATAGATGTCAGCCATCTGGAAAGGGTAACTTTCGAAACCGGAAGCCCTTTCTTACCTGCCGCATAAGAGAGAAAGAGCTGATCTGATTTTCTGAATTGTTTTGTCCTGTCTAGGTAATGCTGTAATTGGCGATGAACATCTAATGAATGTAATTTTTGTTCAGCTCTGTTGGTATAGTCTGGGAAAAAGACAGGTAAGTCAATAGAATTATTTAAATTTGCTTCCGATAGCACTTTTGGAAGGAAGGAAGGGTTTGTTCTGAGAGTTACCCTGTCTTTATGAAAAACCAAATAAGGAGGACGGACAGACAAGGCTTGGAGTTCCGAGACCCTTCTAGCAGATGTTATAGCTACTAAAAACAGCGTTTTCCAAGAAAGTAGTTTGAGGGAACAAGAAGCTGCAGGTTCAAAAGGGGGCAGAATTAGTGAGGTTAGAACTAAATTCAAGTCCCATTGTGGAGGTGGATCTTTTACTGGAGGTCTGAGCAAAAAGATGCCCTTGAGAAAAGCTTTACAGAGTTTGTGGGACATAATATTTGCTTCTGAGAGTCCAACATGAAAATTAGCAATGGCCGCTAATTGTACTCTAATAGTGGCCGATGATGATCCAGAATGAAAAAGCTCCGCCAGAAAGTCCAGAACCTCATGAATGGGTGCATGAAAAGGATCTAAGGACCTATTTTGCGCCCAGAATGAAAAACGCTTCCATTTACTAGCATAAGTCTTCCTAGTATTGGACTTATGGGAGGCTAGAATGATATCACGAACAGGAGGAGAGATGAGGGGAAGCCTGGCTATGGCTGGAAGAGGAGCAACCAAGCTGTGAGGTTGATGGAATGTAGAGACTGATGCAGCTTGCCCGTGAGGTGGGTCAATAGATCTGGAAGGGGTTCCAGATGCCAAGGCTGTTCCAGTAGGTATTTGTGCAGGAACAGGAACCAAACTTGTCGAAGCCAAAACGGGGCAATGAGGATCATTTTGGATCTCAATGCGATTGCTTTCTGAATTAATTGCGGGATAAACGGAAAAGGAGAAAAAGCATAGAGAAGACCCCAGGGCCAAACGTGAACAAGAGCATCTCTGAGGGGTTGGCCTGGCAGAGGAAAAAGTGTGAAGAAGTCGAGGCACTTGCTGTTTTGGGGAGTTGCGAAAAGGTCGCAGCAAGGCTGGCCCCACTTCCGAAAGATTCCGTCTGCTACCGCTTGATTTAGAGACCACTTGTGAGGCATGAGGATAGTTCTGCTCAATCTGTCTGCTATGACGTTGGACTTCCCGGGGATGTGCGTTGCTATCAGAAACCGTTGAGATGAAATCGCCCATTGCCAAAGTCTGAGTGCTTCTCGACAGAGGGGATAGGACTTTGTTCCGCCCTGCTTGTTTATGTACCACACCACAGACATATTGTCCATCTGAATTGCTATAGTCCCCCATGGGAAGAGAGCTCTGAAGGGCTTGCAACGTCAAAAGCACCACCCTCATCTCCAGGACATTTATGTGCAGGTGGCATTCTGACTGTTGCCAAGTGCCCTGGACCGTCCTGCCCTGATAATGCCCCCCCCACCCGATCAGGGAGGCATCCGTTGTGACAGTGGCAACTGGAAGGGGGAGAACAAAGGGTCTGCCCTGAAAAAGCTGAGGGGAAACCATCCACCAGGAGAGATGTTTCTTGCAAGATGGGGTTATCCAAATGTTGTGGGTCATTGGTAGCTGTTGAAAAGACCACTGAGAAAAGAGCATCCACTGAAGGAGCCTCATGTGGAAGCGGGCTAATGGAAGTAGAAGAATCGCCGCCATGAGGCCCAACACTTTCAATACTCGGTTGACCTGGACTTTGTTGGGCTGAAACAGGGTCTGAACATTCCGTCTTATGTCTGCCACTCTCTGGGGTGGTAGTGTTGCAGACATTTCTGTGGTGTTTAATACGGTGCCTATAAAGTTTATACATTGACAAGGCAACAAGGAGGACTTTGCAAAATTTATAGAAATACCCAGACTGTTGCACAGCTGAATAGTGTAATCCCTGGCCATTATGAGATCCTGTTTGGTGGTAGCGGAAATGAGCCAGTCGTCTAAGTATGGAAACACCTGGAATCCTTTCTGTCTCAGGTGAGCCGTGACCACTGCCAAACATTTGGTGAACACCCGGGGGGCTGTGGTGAGACCAAAGGGCAGGGCTCTGAAATGAAAATGACTGACTCCCAGCCGGAAGCAGAGAAACCTCCTGGAGCGTCTGTGTATCTTTATGTGGTAGTACGCGTCCTGGAGGTCTAATGAGCACATCCAGTTGTCTCTGCCCAAAAAGGGTAGAATGGACTGCAGTGTTACCATCTGAAATTTTGTCTTTAGCACAGATTTGTTTAACCTGCTGAGATCCAAAATAGGTCTCCAGTCTCCTGTCTTTTTTGGTACCAAAAAGAACCTGGAGTAAATTCTGGACCCTAGCTGATCTGCTGGGACTGCCTGGATGACTCTTTTTGCTAATAGCTTTTCTATTTCTAGCTGAGCCTGACCCCTTTGTGCGGGTGGTACATCTGGTAGTGGTTTTGGTGGTTGTACCGGGGTAATGGTAAAGGGGATTTTGTAATCCTCGGATATGATCTTCTGTACCCATGTGTCTTGAGAGAGGGATTGCCAGGCTTCCGGGTACAGAGATAATCTTCCCCCGACTGCCTCCGAAGGCGGACAGTCGGGCAGCTTCTCAGGGATGCTGAAAGGGTTGATCAGGAAAAGATTCCCTAGAACCCTGGTTCTGAGGACCCCCTCTGCCCCTGGGGCGGCATCTGTTGTTATTTCTCCCTCTGCCTCTAGGGGGAAAATCACCACGTGCGGCAGGTGCGACTCCCTGGGGTTTGTGGAACCACATCTTTCCCCCCTTCTGTCCCTTAGGATAAGGTCTAGAAGGCGTGGAAAAATGGACTCCCACGGCAGAGAGAGTTTTACCATCTTGCTCGCATCTGGTGAGGGTATTCTTCACCTGAGGTCCGAACAATTCCGAACCATCAAAGGGGGTGTTAGTGAAGGACGCCTTGAAGGGATCGGCAAAGTTACAGAGCCGCATCCAAGCGTGACGTCTTAACGCAACGCCTGTACCAGCGGCCCTACTCGCTCCATCGGCTGCATAAGAAATTAGCCGCATGGATGAGTTAACAATGGAGTTCAGGGAAGCCAGCTGAGAGTTTATTTTGTCCTTAAACCCCGCAGCAGAAGGATCCTGTACCGTTTCACCCAGCTCTTTGAGCAAGTCCCTTTGAAGGCGGGTGAAATGACAAATAGTTCAGCGATCACATAGAAAAGGTCGCTGAAGCAAAGGTCCACTTGCCATACCTGTCCATGGTCCTGGACTCCTTGTTAGGAGGATGAACAGATACAGAAGGATCAGCCAATTCCTTCTTAGTGGCTGCTGCTACCACCATAGCATCAACTGAAACACCTTTGGTGAGAAAGGATTTATCATCTGGTGCAGAAATAAATTTAGAAGGCCTCCTAGGGGTAGGTTCCATTGAATCAGGAGCTGCCCACGCCTTTCTAGCCACTACCTCCATTAGTGGGTCGAAAGGGGGAGACACCCAGGAGGTGGAAGGGGGAGATCCAAAAGCGTCAAGGTAAACCGACTCGTCCTCGGAAGGTTTGAGAGTGGACCAATTTCCCCTCTGTCTTAGGATTTCCAGGATGTCTGAAAAGGAGACATCCTCAGAGGGGGATCTGGGGGAACCTTCAGACTCATCCAAGTCGGTGTCCGATGTGACAGACTCGGGGGAGTCTATGTGCTTCCTCTTGCACTTTCTTTTCCTAGGGGGTTCCCCTGAAACTTCAGGGGAGCCCTCGGAAGAGGAGGAGACACCCAAAGTGGGTACCCCACGCTGTGGATCTCTGCTGACAGGTGCAAGAGAATGGCCAGAGACCGTAACAGGCACTATGGAGGGAGGAGCCGCAGAACTTAACTTTGGAGTGGACACTGGGTTCAGCACACTCATCACCTCGAAGGCTCCCCTATCAGACACCAAAGGTAGCACCGGCTCCGAAGAGACCGGAACCACCCCTGGAGCCGACAGAGAAGGCTCCGAGAATGATGTCGGGGCCGAACTAACCAGAGCCGAAGCTCCGAGAGGGAGAGCGGGGTAGGACAAGGGTCCGATGCCATTCACCCCCTCGGAGCCGACAATGAAGTCTCGGCGCCCGGACCTCTCCACAGACGGAACCAATGAAGAGGTCGGAGCCGACGACACCGGAGCCGAAGGAGGAAGTATCGGCTCCGACGTAGGCAAGGTCACAGTTCTGAGAAACTCCGGCTCCGAGCTCGAGTGATGAGTCAGAGGAGGAATAAATAATTGTATCGAAGGAGCTGCAGTCTGGTGAGATGGGCTCTGGAGCATTTGGGCCAGTGCCTGAGATTTTATGAGTCTACTGACCACCCTCTCGATGTCATGGTCAGAAAGCCTAGATGACCTAGATGAATGAGTCCTATGACTCCGCTCCGACAAGAGAGGGGATCACGGAGCCGATCTAACGGACTCTAGGGAGGGGGACCTAGAGCGCTTGAGCGCTGGGGTCGGCTCCGATGATGGTTTCGGAGTGGAAACCACTTTGCTCGCCTCGGAGCCAGCCGGAACTGAGGTCGGAGCCATCTCGATAACACCAGCCCTCGACTCAGAAGCTGGAGCCGAGGGTTTGGTGGTTTTTGATGACTTCCCCGAACCAGACTTGGACGGGGAGTAATCAGGCTTTAACAAGCCCCTTAGAATAAGCTTGTTATGCCTCTCCTGCCGGACTCTTGAACTAAATCCATGACAAACGGAACAAGAGTCCTGCAGGTGTAAAGGCCCCAAGCAATAGACACAAGAAGTGTGACCGTCTGTCAGAGACATTTTCTGACAGCACGAGTCACACTTCTTGAATCCCGAGACCTTAGAGTCTTTGGACATAGTTTTGACCACAGTAAAAAAACACAGTCAGTCCACACACACACACTCAATTTAAAATTAAATATAAAAATAGTTAAGGGAACTGACTAAACCCACACACACAGATAGGAAGGGGTGGGGAAACTGAGGTAAAGCCCGTAGGCCCAGGATAAAAAATTAACTAAATAAGGGAAGAAGGGCTACAAAAGAAAGGGATCCAAGAATAAGGTAATCAGTAGGGACCTAGACAAAGATAACTACTGGGAAAAAAACTACCTGAAAACTAGTTCAATGAAGTAAAACTCCTTACTAACCTGAGCCGGTAAAAAAAGACAACCTCGTAGCGAAGCGGCAAACGAGATCTGGGGAGTTAGCGCATGGTATTGTGGGATATAGGGCTGCCTCGAGTTGGTAAAAATAGCTCTCGAGCTATAGTATAGGCCGAGTCGGAGCTGAGGATCGGCTCCGAACCCATCCAGCAAGAAAGAAGGCGAGAATGACAACTTAACATTACATGTTTAGCTAGTGCGTTGGTGTCATCTTCCCCACTGATGGCATATGTGTGTTCTCTGACCCTCTCTCTGAGGGTCCTGTTAGTTTTCCATACATAAAAACACTTACACTTCTAGCACATAGCTAAATAAACTAAATTTCTCGATTTACAATCTGTATAATGTTGAAAAGTATATCTATTCCCTCTATCGGGATGGATAAAGCTATCATTTAACATATATGGGCATTGATTACAGGTACAACATGATAGTGTTCCTTTTCTCGTAGAATGTGGAATATCCTTTTTCCTACCTTCATAACTTGAGTCTTTTTAATGATTTAGTATTTTTATAACTCATCTTAGGCACCTCACCAACTATTTCCTTAATCTCATCATCTACGCATAACATGCTCAAATGTTTCTTAATAATGTCTGTTACCTTCCAATTATTGTTGGCATATGGAACCACTACTCTAGTATTACATGTAAATATTCTGTTTACAGATGCATCTGTACTCACCATAATGCTCCATGTTTGTTGTCCATGATCTCGCCTTCATTCTTGCTGGCTGGGTCCGGAACCGAGCATCGGTTCTGACTCGGCCATATACTAAAGTTCGAGGCTACACTATATACCATGATGCATAGCGGTTGTTCCCCAGATCTCATTTGAGAAAACTAACACTAGACTATACATACTCATGCAATAAGAACAGACTGATAGATGCACTGCCCCTACTCTGAAAACAGGCGTGAAGAGAGTCAGGCACCTACAGCCAATTTGTAAGTTCTTCTCAATCCTCTAGGAAGGGGGAAAGGAGGGTGGGTTGCAAGAATGAAGGCAAGATCATGGACAACAAACATGGAACGTTATGGTGAGTACATAACTTCTTTATGTTTTGTTGTCCTATCTCGCCTTCATTCTTGCTGGTTGGGACAGAGTCCCCAGCACCTTCTTGAGTGGCTCAAGGGAATATAGGAGCTGTAAATGGGTCTATATTGTTTTTGTTTGTCCAATAAGAGAGCCTCTTCCATTTATTCACATAAAGTTTCCCAGTTGTATTCTTGTGCGATGAAACCAGAATATGCCTTATTGCCGGGGATAGATCAGGAAGCCTGGCTAAGACTGGAAGTGGAGTAACCAAGCTGTCAGCTTGAGATTTTGAAGAGAGGGGTGGAGCATCCCTGACTGATGAGTCAGAAGATCCAGCACCGGGTCCAGGACCTAGGGCTCCTCCAGAAGATGGGGCCACAGGAATGGAAACCATATTTGGCAAGGCCAGTAAGGAGCAATGAGAATCAGCTTGCAACTCAACAACTTGGCATTCTGGAGTACCTTGGGTATTAAAGGAAACGGGGGAAAAGCATACAGAAGTCCAGGGGCCAATCGTGCTCAAGTGCATCCCTTGATGACTCCCCTGGAGGGGGACTAGGGCAAAGTAGCTGCTGCATTTGGTGTTGATGGACATGGCAAACTGATCACAGCAAGGCTGGCACCACTGCGAAAAACTTTTCGCAATCTTCTGATTCAGGGACCACTCGTGAGGCATAACGATTGCCCTGCTTAAACTGTCTACCATTATGTTGGATTTCTTTGGAATATGCATTGCAGTCAGAAAGCGTTGAGAAGAAATTGCCCATTGCCATACCCTTTGAGCCTCCCGACATAGGGTGTAGGATTTGGTTCCCTCTTGCTTGATGTACCACACCAGTGAAATTGTCTGTTTGAATTGAAACAGTACCTATCGGTAGACAGCTGTTGAATGCTTGCAACGTCAGAAGCACCGCCCTCACCTCTAGGATATTTATGTGCAAGTGGTACTCATGTTCCTGCCAAGTCCCTTGGACTGCCTGTCTCAGACAATGCCACCCCCATCTGGGAAGCATCCGTGATCATTGTGGCTACCGGGTGAGGAAAATACAAATGGCCTGCCTGTTGTTACCTGGTCGGAATGGAGCCACCATTGTAGAGCTTTCTTGCAAGCATTCGTGATGAGAATTTTGTGAGACATAGGCAACTCCTGCATAGACCACTGGGCAAAGAGAAGCTACTGCAGTATCCTCATGTGTAGATGTGCCAGTCGAACTAATTTGATTGTCGCTGCCATTGAACCTAGGACTTTGAGGACAAATTTGGCTTGCACTTTTTTCTTCTTGATCAGTATGGATACTTGGTGGCATAGCATCTATATTCTTTCGTGAGGCAGTGTTGCCACCATGTTCCTTGTGTCTAACTCTGCCCCTATAAAGGTAATATGCTGAGATGGCAACAAGGCAGAATTTTCTAAGTTTACTGTAATACCCAGCTGTGAGCAGAGATGGATGGTGGAGTCTCTTGTCCTGGTTAGTATATGCTGGGGGTGGCGGTCAGGAGCCAGTCATCTAGTATGGAAACACCCAGAATCTTTGACACCTCAGGTGAGCCATAACTGCTGCCATGCACTTGGTAAACACTCTGGGGGCTGTAGTGATACCAAAGGACAGAGCTCTGAACTGGTAACGACTTGTTCCCAGCCAGAAGTGTAGATATCTTCTGGATCGCCGGTCCATCTTGATATGATAGTACGCACCTTGAAGATCTATCGAGCACATCCAATTATCTAGACCCAAAAAAGGGAGTATACACTGCAGTGTTACCATCCGGAACTTCATTTTTTTGATCGACTTGTTTAGTCTGCTGAGATCTAGAACTGATCTCCAGTCCCCTGCCGTTTTTGGAACTAAAAAGAACCTTGAGTAAATTCTGGATCCGACTTGGTCTGTGGGGACTTCTTGGATGGCTCTTTTTTCTAGCAACCTTTGGATCTCAATGGTTCCTGGATCCTTTTGACCTGGTGGGATGTCTGAGACGGACTTTGACAGAAGGGGAGGACTGGAGAAAGGAACTTTGTATCCCCTGGATATGACGGACTGTATCCACTTGGTCTTGAGTCAAGTCTAGCCAGGCTTTTGGGTACAGTGATGATCTTCCCCTGACTGCTTCCAGAGGAGGCAACCAGGGGAAGGCAGGCAGGAGCACTGGAATGGAAGACCCGAGAACATATCTCTGTCCCCATGGTTCTGCGGACCCCCTCTGCCCCTGGGGGAAAATTCACCATGAGTGTCCGGCAAGGCTCCCTTGGATTTCCAGAACCACATCTTTCCACTCTTCTGGCCCTTGGGATAGGGGCTTATTGGGAGGGGGGGGCATACTCCCACAGCAGAGAGAGTCTTGGAATCCTACTCACTCCTGGTTAGGGTCTCCTTCACTTTTGGCCAGAACAGGGACGAGCCGTCAAAAAGGGCATCAATAAAGGAAGACTTCAAGGGTTCAGCAAATTCACAAAGACGCATCCAAGAATGTCACCTCAAAGCTATTCCTGTGCCTGCTGCCCTACTAGCTCCATTGGCCACATAAGAAATGAGGTGCATGGAGGAAGTAGTAACAGATGTTAAGGTTGCAAGCGGAGAGTTAATCTAGTCAGATAGGCCCTGAGCTGTAGCACCTTGTAGGGTAAATCCTAACTCCTTAAGGAGATCTCTCTGTGAGTGAGTGAAATGGGATAGGTAGTTCAGCAACCTGAGGGTAAAGGCTGCTGAAAACATACGCTTCCTGTATCTGTCCATCGTACGAGATTCCTTATTCAGAGGATGGAGAGATGCAGAAGTCTCAGCTAGTTCCTTCTTGGTGGCTGCCGCCACCACCATAGCATTTACTGGGACTCACTTGGTTAGAAACAGTTTGTCCTCCAGAGCTGTAATAAATTTGTTTGGCCTCCTCGGAGCTGGCTCCACAGACTCTGGAGAGCCCCATGCCTTCTGACTGACCACACACAGTAGCTGGTTGAAAAGCAGAGACACCCAAGAGGTGGAGGGTCGAGAACCAAATGCTTCCAGGTATACTGACTCATCCTCAAAAGGGGAAGGGCTTTCCAACCACCTCTCTGTTGAGTGATCTCTAAGATGTCTGAAAATGAGACATCCTCAGAGGGTGACCGTGGGGACCTTTCCAATTCCTCTAAGTCAGTATCTGATGTGACAGACTCAGGGGAGTCTGTGCGTTTCCTCTTACACATTCTCTTCTGAGGGACCTCCTCGGAGGGATGCTCCGAGGAAGTTTCGGAAGAGAGGGTTTCGCCCATTGGGGCATCCTGGGGCATTGGTTCTCTACACAGTGGCTGGAGGAGTGATGTAGAGGTTGACACTGGGCCCTTGGGGGAAGAGTAGCTGTAGCCAAGGGTGGAGCAGTCTCAGAGGAAAGCACACTCATCATCACCTCAAAGGTATCCCGGATCCTGAGCTGAGGCAGACTCCTGCAACGAGGAGCCAGGAGACCTCCCCCGAGCCATGGACGAGGGCTCCGAGGTAAATGCGGGAGCCAAACTGACCGGCGCTGAAGCTCCAAGTGGAAGAGTTGGATCCGACAAAGGTTTGGTTTGACCCCCCCCCCGGAACTAATGAGGGAGCCTCGGACCCCAGACCCCTCAATGGACAATGGTATCAAAGTGGTTGGAGCAGAGATCAGCACTGAAACTTCAGAAATGGACTTCAGAACCGAAGGCTCCACCACAAGGACTTCCAGACACTCTGGCTCTGAACTCAACTGAGTCAAAGGAGGAACCAAAGGTACAGACACTACTGGAGTTGGCTCCACGACCTTCTGGGCTGGGCTGGAGAGAATTTTCGCCAAGGCCAGTGTGCGAAGCAACCTTTCAACCACTCACTCCACATCATCATCCGAAAGGCTCCTAGATGAACAAGAGGAATGTGAAGATTTGTGGCTACCTGCCACTGACTGAAGTAATGGAGACTGTGGTATCAACCGGAGCAGCTCCTTTTATGACCACTTGAAGGCTCTAAAGACACAAGTGGAGCCGAATTGTATTTTTCTCTGACGGAACTGGTAGGTGTCGGATCCAACTGAATAGGCTTATCATGTCTCTTCAATGGCTCTGAGCCCGGAGCCGAAGAAGTTTTAAAAGGCTTGTCCATACTTTTTGAGGTCTGACTGCCTTCAACTGGTGAATCAAAGGGCCCTTTTAACAATCCCCTAAGAATAAGCTTGTTTTTTCGCTCTTGCAGGACTCTGGAGCTGAACCCATGGCAGATCAAACAGGAGTTCTGCAGGTAAACGGCGCCTAGACAGTACACACAGCTGGTGTGACTTTCAGTAAGACATCTTTTGTCTGCATGAGTCACACTTTTTAAATCCTGACTGTTTAACCTCCTTTGACATCCTGACTAAACAATTAGCAGTAACCAAAAGCCAGCCCAGAAGAAAAACACAATTTTACAATAAACGAGCAAAGGGTGAAAAGCAGAAGCCTATATATCTTATTATTTATTTTTATTTTTTTTTTTTTTAAGGAAGACAAAGAATAGAGGAAAGTTAGAGGAGGGTCTCTAACTTAAATGACGCACTCCTCTAACTGAGGAGACGTCTCTAAGTCAAAATGGAAAAAAGCCCTCTAACTGAAATGGGCTGAGGAAAAAGTGGAGGAAATCTTCTAACTAAAACGGATTCCTCCGGGCAGCGCTAAATAGTAGGCCTAAGGATAGGAAAAAAAAAACACAGATAAGTCAAATAAAGGATGAAGAAAGGACTTACAGATGAAGTAAAATTAAGTGACTATTAGATAAATAAGAATTTTGGTACAATATATTTTGAAAAAAGAGAAGTTCACTTAGCCTGAGCCAGCGAAGAGCCTCCCGAAGCTGCAAGAGGGAAACGAGATCTGGGGAACAACCACTAGGCATCATGGTATACAGTGTAGCCTCGAGCCAGTGAGAGCTCTCCAGCTTTAGTATATGGCTGGTATAATGCTCGTTTCCAAATCTAACCAGCAAGAATAAAGGTGAGATAGGACAACATAACATTATTACTTATAGGTGGGGTCTGGAATTTGATTTGCAGCAGTGAAGACGCGTCTGTGGAGCCCAGAAGGGAAAATATAACAAAGGAGGGTAATGTTTGAAGAAATTTATGAAAATATTTGACATGGAAGATGTGAATTCAGTAACAGGAGCTCATAGTGAATTTATATACTATTCCCAAAGATATAAAAAGTGGGCTAGGCTAGACAGAATTTACATTTCACAGGATCATATGCATTTACTTGAAGGTCTTGATACCCACCCAATAACTATTTCAGATCATGCACTAATAATAGCTAAAATAAAAACACAGGGTAATAAAATAAAAATGAGACATTGGCGCTTTCCCACCTATCTGTTGAAAAGAGAGAAAATTAAGGAATAGGCTGTGGAGATTATTCAGGAGCTGTCTAAGAGGATAGAAATTTCTTCTGAAAATATAGCTAGGGAGTGGGATAAAATTAAGGTGGAGTTTAAAAATAGGGTGGAAATAAAAGAAAGGGAGCTATGGTTAAGATGTAACGAGAATTTATTAGAGGGGCTGACAAATGTTAAAGTACTAAAGAATAGGGGGAATCTTACAGAACAAGAGGAGGATCAACTGTAGAACACTAGGCAGAAAATAAAGGATTACCTCAATAATATGCACAAGTTTACAAAAATTGCTGTTAACAAACTGTTTTTTGATAACACTAGAGCACAAACACTTTTAGCACAATGACTCAGGCAACAGAGAGTAGAAAGGACTATTGCCAAACTAAGGGAGCCTATAACAAAAGAAGGTTACAGATCCTGTAGAGGTACTGAAAATATTTCGGAAATTATGAGCCTCTCAATAAAGCACAGAAATATGAAAATCAAGTAAAGATACAAATGGAAATGTTATGGAAGAATTAAATATGCCAAAGTTAGAGGTAGATGAGGCTCAATTATTAACAGGATAGGAGTACAGGAGGTAATAATTGTGATGTATAAACAATCTACAAGAAAGCCCCCAGGAACAGATGGTATTCCTGTGGAAGTTTGGAAGCCAGGAGGGAAAATATGAAGATCAGGAAGGCTTCGTTTAATAGTATCTTAAGAGGAGGAGAAGTACCACCATCCTGGAAGAAAGCAGTGTTAGCTGTAATAGGTAAAGAGGGAAAAGCTCAATCAGATCCAACTTCATACAGGCCCATTTCAATACTAAACCATGATTACGAAGTGTTCATGTCTATAATGGCTAAAAGAATGGCAAAAGTAATGCCAAAACTGATAGATATGAATCAATGTAGTTTTGTGGAGGGGAGGCAAACATCTGACAATATTAACAGAACACTGATGATCCAGAGGGAAGCAGAATCTAAGAAAATACCATTGTTGTTGGTGGGTCTTGATGTAGAGAAAGCATTTGAGAGAGTAAGCTGGGACTTTATGAAAAGGGCAATGGAAGTATTTGCATTTCCTGAAAAATATATACAGTTGAGTAGGAGGATATATGAGGGATCTGAGATGAAACTTAGAGTGGGTGGGGTCCTCTGATAATTTCTGCTTGAGTAGAGGAAACAGGCAGCAGTGCCCTCTTTCCCCTTTATTATTTGCATTATATTTAGAACCACTAGCAAAGAAAATAAGGGACTCAGAAATTCAAGGATATAATTGATGTTGTAGTCAAGAAAAGGTGGCTTTATTTGCAGATGATATTTTGTACCTGACAAAACCAGAAAAAGACATAAGTGTTGTGGAACATTTTGAGAGAGTTTCAGATCTTTTTGGGATACAAAATTAATGAAGCTAAAACAAAGGCAATAGCAATAAATTGTGTATCCACACATGAACTGGTTCAGGAATACCCACATTTATGGGGACATGATAAAAAAAAGAAGTTATGTTCTTACCATAATGTTCCAAGTGAATTGTTCATCTCGCCTTTGTTCTTACACACGGGTTCGGAGCTGATCCTCGGCTCCGAGTCGGCCACATCACCAGCTCCGCATCTTCGAGAAAGCTCGAGGCACAGTTCTATCCCATGATCCTCCTGTGCTAACCCTCAGATCTAGTTTGCTAACACCAGAAGAATTCCACTAGTTACTGCGCCCTAAGCGCATAGAAAAACACAACCACACTGTCTGATACTCTATCAAATAGAAGAGAAAAGATGCCATCCCTGATGTACACTAGGAAGCTCAAGAATAACAATATCTAGAGAAGACTGAACCCGAATGCAGTCTTACCCGTTCTTCCAGAATGCAGGACGGGGGATGGAGGGGGGGGGGGAATGTAAGAACAAAGGCGAGATGAACAATTCACATGGAACGTTATGGTAAGAACATAACTTCTTTATGTGAAATTGTTCGATCCTGCCATTTGTTCTTACACACGGGTAGTGTCCCTAGCTCCTTTACCCTGGGTGGCTCACGGGAGAACATTCCTGAGAACAGTGGAACCAAACGTCGCCCTGTCCCTGGAGTTTTTATCCAATTTGTAGTGAGCGATAAATGTATGTGGTTTCGCCCAAGTTGCCGCCGCACAAATGGTATCTAATGGCAAGCGGGAGGCATGGGCTAAAGAAGTAGCAATCGCCCTCGTAGAATGAGCCTTGGGGTTAAAGGGGAGTTGTTGCTTTGATTCTGAATATACGAAATTTATACAGTCTGAGAGCCATCTGGATAAAGTAACTTTTGTTACCGCCTTTCCCTTCCTTTGGTCAGCATATGATACAAACAGTTGGTCTGACTTTCTGTATTCCTTCGTCCTAAGTAAAATCTCAGCTGCCTGTGGATGTCTAATTTGTGCAGCATGTATTCCAACTTATTGGAGTGACTTTTGAAGAAGGTGGGTAGTTCAATCGATTGATTAATATTTTGGACCGAACAAATCTTTGGAAGGAAGGATGGATTGGTGCACAATGTTACCCTATCTGGATGAAAAATCATATATGGAGGCCGGACAGATAACGCTTGCAACTCTGAAACCCTCCGGGCGGAAGTGATGGCAACCAGAAAAAGTGTCTTCCACGATAAAAATTTAAGAAGGGTTGTGGCGGCTGGTTCGAATGGGGGCAAAATGAGCTGTGATAACATCAGGTTAAGAGGGGGCCACTGGATTATGAAAGGGGGGATGGAGGTGAAAGGTACCTTTCATAAAGGCTTTGCAAAGTCTGTGGGACATGAGGGAACTATCTCCCTGACCAACATGAAAATTAGATAGAGCCGCAAGTTGTACCCTTATCATGGAAGTCGATGCTCCTTCATGAAAAAGTGTCGAAAGAAACTCTAATATCTTGTGTACTGGAGCCCCTGACGGATCTATACCCTGCTGCGAGGCCCAGTACGCAAAATGTTTCCATTTGCTGTTGTATAGCTTCCTTGTGGATGGCTTGTGGGAAGATACAATTATGTGTTGTACTGCAGGGGAAAGTAAATCTGACCTGGCTAAGATGGGAAGCGGAGCAGCCAAGCTGTCAGTTTGAGGGACTTGAGAGATGTGTGAAGAACTCCCGATGAGTGCGTCAACAGATCTGGCACTGGGTCCAGAATCCACGGTTCCTCCACCTGATGAGTTTGAAGAAAGGGGAACCAGATTTGTCGAGGCCAGAATGGGGCTATCAGAATTATGGTCCTTTCCAGACATTTGGCTTTCTGCAGGAATTTGGGAATTAGCAGGACAGGGGGAAAAGCGTAAAGGAGATCCGGGGGCCAATCGTGCACCAGTGCGTCCCTGGGGGCACCCCCCAGAGGGGGTAGTAGGGCAAAGTAGCTTCTGCATTTGGCATTCAATGGGGATGCAAATAGGTCGCAGCAAGGCTGGCCCCATCTGCGGAAAATCTTTTCCGCGACTTGAGATTTGAGGGACCACTCGTGGGGCAACAGGATGGCTCTGCTCAACCTGTCCGCAATGACGTTGGATATCCCCAGGATGTGCGTTGCTATCAGGAAGCGTCCGGTAGACACAGCCCATTGCCAAATCCTGAGGCCCTCTCTGCGCAATGGATAAGACCTGGTTCCTCCCTGTTTGTTTATGTAGCAGACTACTGACATGTTGTCTGTCTGAACTGTCACTGTTCCCAGAGGTAAGGACTTATGAAAGTGTTGCAACGCTAGAAACACTGCCCTCAGCTCTAGGACATTGATGTGCAGGTTGTACTCCAAGTTGGACCAATGACCTTGGACTGTTCTTCCCTGAAAAAGTCCCCCCACCCTATCAGGGAAGCGCCCATGGTTAAAGTAGCTATAGGACTGGGCAACACAAACTGTCGGCCTGCTGTTAGGTCCTGACTGTACATCCACCATAGGAGATCCCGTTTGCAGGAGTTCGTGATTAAGATCTCATGAGATAGTGGAAGCTGTCGGTAAGACCACTGAGCGAATAGCATCCATTGAAGAATCCTCATATGCATCCTGCCTAGTGGGACTACGATAAGAGCGGCCACCATCATTCCTAGCACTCTCAAGATTTGTTGAGCAGGGATTCTCCTGCTCTGAAGAAGGATAGAAATTTGATTTCTGAGGGCTGATACTCTTAGTGGGGGGAGATTGACTCGAGCCCGGGAAGTGTCTAACTCTGCTCCTATAAATGAGATACGCTGTGAGGGCGATAAGACAGATTTTCCAAAATTGACTTATGCCCAGAGAGGAGCAAAGGTTGATGGTGTAATCCCTGGCTTGCACAAGACAATACTCGGTGGTGGCGGACAGGATCCAGTCGTCTAGGTAAGGAAACACTCGGAATCGCGTTTGTCTCAAGTGAGACGCAACTACTGCCATGCATTTGGTGAACACCCTGGGGGCTGAGGAGAGGCCAAAGGGCAGAGCACGACTGGCTCCCAGCCGGAAGCGCAGGTGATCTCTGGATGCTCTGGCCATCTTGATATGGTAGTACGCGTCTTTGAGATCTATAGAGCACATCCAGTCGCTGTCCTGTAGGAAAGGAAGGATCGACTGTAGCGTGACCATCCGGAACTTTTCCTTTTTCACGAAAGTGTTGAGTCTGCTAAGGTCCAAAATTGGCCTCCAGTCCCCTGTTTTCTTTGGAACTAAAAAGAACCTTGAGTAAGTTCCGGATCCTTTCTGGTCCGCTGGGACTGGTTGGATGACTCTGTTTTCGAGTAGCCTTTTTATTTCTACGGCTGCCTGGTCTCGCAGACTGGGTGGAACATCTGGGAGCTTTTTGGGGGCAGGTGGAATTTTTATAAATGGAATATTGTAGCCTCTGGTAACTATGCTTTTTACCCAGGAATCCGATGTAAGATTTAGCCAGGCCACTGGGTATAAAGCCAAACGACCCCCGACTGCCTCCAGAGTAGGACAGCCGGGCATGCACTCAGGAGTGCTGAAAGGGCTTCCCAGAGAACGTATCTCTGTCGCCCTGATTCTGCGGACCCCCTCTGCCGCCTGGACGGCGTCTTCCATTTCTTCCCCCTCCTCTGCCTCTGGAGGGGGCATCACTCTGTGTGGGCTGAAAGGATCCCAGAGTCTTTCGGAACCACATTTTTCCGCCTCTTTGCCCTTTGGGGTATGGTCTAGATGGGGCGGAAAAACGGACCCCTATGGCAGACAGGGTCTTCCCTTCTTGCGCGCACCTAGTGAGAGTCTCCTTTACTTTGGGACCAAACAGTGAGGTGCCATCAAAGGGGGCGTTAGCAAAGGAAGACTTGAAGGCTTCCGCAAAGGAGCACAGGCGCAGCCAGGATTGTCTCCTCAGAGCAATTGCTGAGGCTGCCGCCCTACTCGAACCTTCGGCTGCATATGAAATGAGCCTCATGGACGAGTTAACTATGGAATTGAGGGTGTTAAGTTGTGCTGTCACTTTCTTGGAGACAGCAGCATCTGTATTGCCCTGGAGAGTATCTCCCAGTTCCTTGAGGAGATCTCTCTGTAGATGCGTGAAATGCGTAAGGTAGTTCAGCGATCGCATGGAAAAAGTCGCAGAACTAAACACGCGCTTCCCATACCTGTCCATCGCCCTAGAATCCTTATTAGGAGGATGAACAGAGGAAGATGATTCGGACATTTCCTTCTTAGTGGCTGCCGCCACCACCATAGTATCCACTGGCACTCCTTTAGTCAGAAAGCTTTTGTCTTGAGGGGCTGTGATATACTTGTTGGGTCTACAGGGGACTGGTTCCACTGAATCAGGTATCTCCCATGCCCTTCGCGCTATCAGGTCCATGAGCTCGTCAAAGGGAGGGGTCACCCAGGAGGTAGAAGGATGAGCCCCAAATGCCTTCAGCAACACCGATTCGTCTACAGAAGGGGCAAGGGTCTGCCAGTCTCCCCTCTGTTTCAAGATTTCCAAAATGTCAGCAAAAGAGACATCTTCAGAGGGGGACCATGGGGACCCTTCTGCTTCATCCAAATCGGTATCAGATGTCAGAGATTCCTGTGGGGAATCAATGTGTCTCCTCTTACACAATCTTTTCCTCGGTACATCCTCAGAGGAGGCTTCTGGGGAGGCATCTGAGGAACCAGGGATGCCCTCTGGGGCTGGCTGAGGCATTGGGTCTCGATGCTTGGTAGAAACCAAAGGTACAGAAGCAGAACGTGGACCCTTTGGGGGAGGAGAAGAAGATGCCAATGACGTATGTGTCTGTTCAGACAAGACCTTCCTCATGATGTCGAAGGCACCGGTTCCCCAGCCCGAGGACCCCATTGGTTCCGAAGAAGCCGGTAGTTTCCCCGGAACCGGGACCACGGGCTCCAACCCTGAGGACGGATCCGAGCTGATCTGAGCCGAGGCCCCGAGGGGGAGAGTCGGAACCGAAAGTTCGGTTCGACTGTCCGCCCCGGAACCTAGGAAAGATCGTCGGCTCCGAGACCCCCCGGCTGGTTCCGAAGGTGTCAAGGTCAACAGTGCCGATAGTGCTACTGGAGGCTTCGGCACCAAGGGCTCTACAATCATCGGCTCTTCGATTCCTGGCTCCGACGACTCGACAGGTCTCGGAGGAGGATTTGTCTCGGGGGCGGGAAGAGCCTCGAGTTTCGAAACCAACTGGGACGAAACCTCGATTAGTTTGGACAGAGCCGAGTTCTCCATTAGCTTCTGTACCACTCAGTCCACGTCGGAGTCGGAAAGCGGCCTCGAAGAACGGGTCGAAGGGGCCAAAGCAGTCACCGAGCGAAGGATTGAAGGCGGTGGTACCTCCGATACTGGCTCCAATACCTGAGTCTCGATCAGAGACAAACATTCGACGCCCGACCCCGAGGTCTTTGGAGCCGGTGTCCGAATCTGAAAAGAGGTGCTCGGAGCCGAGGACTTAGGCTCCGACACTCTTGAAGACTTGGACCCCTTCGAAGACTTGGACACTTGTTCAGTCTTATCCAGGGCCTCCTGAAAATCGGGTTTTAATAACACTCTGTCCACCAACTTCCTGTGCCTTTCTAGCATGACCCTCCCACTGAAGGAACGACAGATGGAACAGTCTTCCTGCAAGTGGAGAGGGCCAAGACAGTAGACGCAGGAAGAATGGTTATCAGTTATGGACATCTTTTGTCCACACTGACACCTTTTAAAGCCTGACTTAGCTTTTTCAGACATACTATCTAAGATACCTAGTAAACAAAATACAAAACAACACACTTATATGTATATATGTGTAATATAATAACACGCTATAACACTTCTAAAAGTATGAATAATACTTATATATATATATATATATATATATATATATATAAAGGGAAGAATAAGTTAAGGCAGAAAAATAACAATTTAAACCCTACTGTCAGTCCTGACAGAATTACAACAAGGCCTTAACTGAAGTAAAAACACTAAACTATTTAAAACTACTTTAGCTATATGAAAAACACACTCTCTAATAAACTATCACACTTTACACTAATAATCTACTTTTTAACTACTTTTAAAACTACAAACTTCAAAAAGGAATAGTATAATAGAATGAAAAAATACTGGCCCGAGCCTCTCACGATGCGATCTGCTGCTAGCGGCAAACTAGATCTGAGGGTTAGCACAGGAGGATCATGGGATAGAACTGTGCCTCGAGCTTTCTCGAAGATGCGGAGCTGGTGATGTGGCCAACTCGGAGCCGAGGATCGGCTCCGAACCCGTGTGTAAGAACAAACGGCGGGATCGAACAATTTCACATTGAAATATTTAGGAGTATGGATTAAAAATGATTCTACTGTGGCAGCTAAGGATATGTGGGAAGAGACTAAACAAAAGATAATACAAAAACATTGAAAATGGAAGCTTTGTTATACAGATATGGATAGTAAGATACAAGCAGTTAAAATGTTTTTAATCCCTTTAGTTTTATACACAGGTCAGGCATAATTTTTATCAACCAGAGTAGTTGTGGGTTGCAATTAATAAATAGCTGAATGACTATCTGGAAGGGGAAGATAGCAAGAGTCAAGTGGGATAAGATGATTCTTACACTAGAACAGGGTGGATTGGGATTACCCAATTCGAAGGGGTATTTCAGAGGGACACAGTTAAGACTCCTATACATAGCAAAAGCAGAAAACTAACTCCAACTGGAAACAGATGATGATGAAACATGGGGGAAGCTCAAGAAACAAGGAGAGACTGGGATTTTGGATGCAGGCCTTTAAAGAGGATAACAAATATCATCCAGAATATTATATTCATAAAGTAGCAGAAAGTATTCAAAGAACTAAACCAACATGGGAATGCAGAAAGGAGATTCTGACAATAGGGATGACTGCAATTAGGGATACAGACAATAGGCAAGAGGAGGCTTATTGGAGAAAACTGGCAAAGGAACCAAGGTATTGGGAGCAAATAACTATAGAGGGAAAGATAATAGAATGGGAAGATGCCAAGAATTTAGTTGGACTGCAAGTTAGAGATTGGCTTCCCTATCAGGGATTTAGATCAGAGTATAGGCAAAGAGAAAGAAATAGGAGGTCCCTAAATGAAAGACCAGCACCGGTAGAGTTTTTAACAGAATCTAGAATAGAAGCTGCATTAAAAAAGGAATAATTAGTAGAGCATATAAAATATTGCATGATAACTATAAGAATCAATCACAGGAGGTTAGAAAGGATTGGGAAGAGAGACTGGATATGTAATTCACAAATAAACAATGGGAGAGTATATGCGTGTCTCCCAAATATGCAACAAAATCAAGAAGATTTAGGATTTTTGCCTGGAAATGTTTACAAAGATATTTTTATATTCCAAACAGACTCCAGAGATTTTTTCCTCAGATAGACAGTAAATGCTGGAGGCGTAAAGGGGAGAAAAGAGGTAATTGGGAACAGTTTTTTGGGAGTGCAGCGAGTTGGAGGATTTTAAGGATTAAAATAAAAAACAAAAATTCATGAGGTTAGCTCCACACACTTTTTATTCAGTACCATCCATCTGGTACCTTGGCCATTTGCCTTCAAGGATCTGACTTACAATTAACATATATTCCTTTACATACATGTGCAACCTTATGACCCTAATTAACCAATTAAATAATTATACAATTAATAAATACTGTCTTCATTTTCTTCCATTTTCAATAAAATTAAGCACTTTAATATACATTCCTATTCTTAAATACACTGAACATTTATTTCTTGATTTAACCACACAGGAAGTAAGGTACTATAATTTAAAATTAATTCAGTTTCCAATTCTAATAACTTATTTTCATAATCACCACCCTTTGGCAGAAAAGGCTTTGCTAAAACTGAAAAGAAATAAATGTTTAATGTATTTAAGAATATGAATGTGCATTAAACTGCTGAATTTTACTGAAAATGGAAGAAAAAGAAAGAAAATATTTATTAACTGTATAATTATTTAATTGGTCAATTATGGATCATAAGGTTGCACATATATATAAAGCAATGAATGCTAATTTTAAGTCAGATCCTTGAAGGCAAATGGCTGAGGTACCAGATCGATGATGAAAAAATTAAAAGTGAGCAGAGCTGAACTCTGTGAATTTTGGCTTTTCATTTTGATAAGGATTTTAAGGATTCCCTCCAGGATGCACTGTCAGAGATGCTGGGTGGGCAGATTGGTCTGACGAGGGAGATGATTTTTCTGACCTATGATACAGAATCTGAATTGCCTACAGATGGTAAGGCCTTGCTGTGTCTAATAGTGGTGGCTGCCAAAAAAGCAATTACTAGAAAATGGAAATCAAAATCTAAATCAACTATACTGGAAGTAGTGAATATAGTAAGAGATAAAACAACTGGAAATGACATCTTTAGACACGGGTAAGAGCACACTACATAGGAAACATGGGAATTGTGGGAACAATACATACAAGGGAGGAATGACTGAATTTACATTATGTTGTCAAAAGGCGTGTTCAGCGAACACATCTTCATCGACAAACAGCGAAGAAAGGAATCACTGAACAGCCACTTCAGCGACTTTTTTTCCCAGGGGAAAAAATCGCAAGGCCGAAGAAACACAACACAAATGTACAAACCCTACAAAGTGGGGATCTGTGCCACCCACATCCACCCCAACTAAATATACCATCTACTAGACCGCACTACAGTGGGGAAAAAGGCAAATCTCTGATGACAGCCAGGAGTTTTTTTTTCCTGGGGAAAAAAAATCACTGAAGTGGCTGTTCGGCAATTCCTTACTTTGCTGTTTATGTGTTGAAGATGTGTTTGCAGAACACGTCTTACGACAACATAATATCGACCCGGTGACTGTAATACCTAAAGTCTATAAAGACCCATCACTCCCAGCTTCATATAGACCTATTTTAATTTTAAACCATGATTATAATGTGTTTATGTCTATACTAGCTAAAAGAATGGCAAAGGTGTTGCCAAAATTGCTACATAGTGATCATAGTGGTTTTGTGGAAGGGAGGCAAACATTTGACAACCTTAACAGAATAATGATCCAGCGGGAGACAGAATATAAGAAAATACTGCTGCTGTTGGTGGGTCTTGATGTAGAAGCAAGCATTCTACAGAGTAACCTGGGATTTTATGAGTAAGGCAATGGAATCATTTGCATTCCTTGATACAATAAGATTAATTAGGAGGATATATGCGGGACTGGTGGCAAGAATTAAAGTGGAAGAGTTCCTCTCCGATACGTTGCACCTGATCAGTGGAACTGGGAAGGGTGCCCTCTTTCCCCTTTATTTGCTTGATATTTAGAACCACTGGCAAAGGAAATAAGGGACTCAGAAATTCAGGGATATAATTAGTATGGAAATCAAGAAAAGGATGCCTTATTTTCAGATGATATTGTTTTGCACCTGATAAATATAGAAAAGGACATCTCAGTGCTGTGGAAGATTTTTAGACAGTTTCAAGTCTTTTTGGGATATAACATTAATGAAGAGAAAACAAAGGGTATAGCTGTAAGATATGTACTCAACCCATGAATCGATTCAGCAATACATATATTCGTCGGGAGATAAGTAATATTTAGGAGTATGGTTCATAGGTGTGTACTAGGCTAATGGCCCTGGAGCCTTTACAAGCCTAGCCCGTAGATTAAAAAGGCTTCTGTTATAGCAGCTAAGGACATGTGGGAAAAAATTAAACAAAAGATAATATAAAAACTGAGAAACTGGAGGCTGTTGTTTATGGATTATAGACAAAGTACAGTTGTGTACACGTACCATAAATGTAGATGTTCAAGTGTATTCACTGTTGCAGTCATTACATTTGAGTAATCTGGTGGCAGGTTGCCCTCAGTCGGCCTGAATAACAAAGTCTTGGGTCCTGCGTTGGTTGCTGTCTCCTCTTCCATGATGTCAGGTCGTCAAGGGTATAAAACATGCAGCCGACGCCATTTTATACAGTTTTTCTTGCCCCAGATGTGAGGTGCCCCCCAAAATGGGGAGCAAAAAATAAATAAATAAATAAATAAATAAACAAATAAATAAATAAATAAACAGAAATATATGTAAATGCACTTTTAGCAACATAAACTTTACCTTCATCTAAAAGCAAATAGACCACAAAGGCTTTAGAATATAGTGAAGGAAAGAAAAGGTATAGAAAAGGGGAATGGCGGGTGGGTAACCCGGACTGCAACAGTGAATACACACTAACATCTACATTATGTTCTTCATGTTTCACTGCTGCAGTCATTACATTTGGGTAGAATCCCAAAGCTATGGATGGGAGGATGGAACTAAACAGCATTAGGAGCAGTTATAAGGCCCTGCAGAACTGCAGTGGTGACAAAGCCTGCCCTGGATTTGGAGAAGAGAAGCAAATGATAATGCTTTGTGAAGGTATGAACAGAGCTCCAAGTAGCAGCCTCTAGAATGTCTTTGGTTGGAACCCCTCTGAGAAAAACTGCTGAGGTAGAGGCAGCCCTGGTGGAATGTGACCTGATCCCCTTGGGCACAGGTTTACCATGATGCAAGTAGTGGAAACGAATGCAGTGGCTTATCCACTTTGAAATAGTCTGCTTTAATATAGCCTTTCCCTCTGACTCTGCAGCAAACGCTACCAGTAGTTGCTCAGACTTTCTTAAAGATTTGGTCCTGTTTAAGCAGAATCTTAGTTGTCTGTGTACGTCCAATGAATGCAGACTCCGCTCCCCCTTGTTCTGTGGATTCGGGTAAAATGTTGGCAGGTGAATTGTCTGGTTAAGAGCCACAATGGATACTACCTTAGGCATAAAAGGATTGGTCCTGAGGGACACCCTATCTGGGTAAAACATAATAAAAAGGCTCCACAGCCATGAGAGCCTGTAGATCTGAAACCCTTCTTGCTGAAGTGACTGCCAAGATAGAAATTTTATATCCACAGTAGCTACTGGTTCAAAAGGAGGCAGGGTGAGTTTTTCCAGCACAAAGTTGAGGTCTCATGCAGGAGTTGGTGATCTTCTGGGAGGCCTTAAATTTTTGGCCCCTCTAAGATACTGTTTAAGCAGAGGATGAGAAAAGAGGGGAGGCTCTGTGTTGTAATGAGCCGAGATGGCAGAGGCATGGATTTTTATTGAAGAAAAAGACAGGCCCTTGTCAAGCATCTCAGTCAAATATTGTAAAATCTGAGGAATATTGGGCTTTGCTGTGTCTGTTCCTTGTGTGTGGTTCCAAGCACAGAATCTCTTCCATTTATCAGCATAAGATTTTCAAATGATCAGCATGTGCAAGATTCAAAAGTTTTGAAGCTTGGTGTGTGATTTTTGATTGTTCTGGCTGAGACAGTAGATGGAGTATTGAGGCAAGTACAAGGAGGAGGAATATTCAGACAGAAGTGGGTACCACAGGTACCAGTGCGCCATCCGGAGCAGCTAGGATCATTTTTTTTTTTTTTTTTTTCTCTTTTTTTTTTAAGTAAGACCTTGGAGAGAAGAGGGCAGATGGGGAAAGGCACAGACTGATAGGTTTTTCCAGCTGAAGGATAGGGCATCTACTTTCCATGCCTTTTTGGTATTAATTTTTTGTGCAGAATTTGCCCAACTGATAATTTTGGGGAGAGGCAAATAGATGTCTGGGCTCCCCCATTTCTGTGTTAACATGCTGAAGATTTGTGGATCCAGTTTCCATTTGTGCGGGTCCATAAGATTTCTGCTTAGGTCGTCTGCCAGAGTATTTTGTTTTCCTGGCAGGAATTGTGCTTGTAGATGTATTTGGTAAGTCAAAGCTGTGTTCCACAATGCCATGGCTAGTCTGCAAAGGGGGTAGGAATGTGTACCCTCCTGCTTGTTTATGCACCACATAACCGTGGTGTTGTCCATCTTTATCAGTAGTTGGCCTGGATGAAGTAAGTCC
This sequence comes from Protopterus annectens, assembly GCF_019279795.1. Classification (NCBI taxonomy): domain Eukaryota; kingdom Metazoa; phylum Chordata; order Ceratodontiformes; family Protopteridae; genus Protopterus; species Protopterus annectens. Next base: position 886,636,168 of record NC_056739.1, on the reverse strand, counting down.
TTGAAGGCTGTCAGAGCATTCTGAACAGCTAGCATCTCTTTCTTGTTGATATGCAGATGCATTTGTTTTGGGTTCCATTTGCCCTGAATGCATCTCTCCACCAGGTGGGCCCCCCCAAGCAAAATCTGATGCGTCTGTAGTTAGGGTTTGGGTGGCAGGGGGTAGAGTAAATGACAGTCCCTTGTTTTGGTGACATGTCTCCGCCCACCAAAGAAACTCCTCTTACAGGCAGGGAATGAGAGGAATCATTGTTTCCAGACTGTGACAATGCTGACTCAATAAACTTTTTAGGTACTATTGAAGTTTCCTCATATGCAGTCTTGCATATGGAACTAGTAGAATGCAGGATGTCATGAATCCCAAAGCCTGCAGAATTTGTCTTGCAGAGAACTGGGATTTTGTTGCCATTTGTTTGAAGTATGTTGTCAGTTGCCTTTGTTTGTCTGGTGTAAGGTAAGCCATCTGGGCAGTTGTATTCAAGCTTGCACCCAGGAATGTAATTATTTGAGAGGGTACCAGTTGGGATTTATTTTCGTTTATTGTGTACCCTAGGCATACTAGAAGCCTTTTTACAAACACCAGATGTTGAAGAAGAGTGCGATTGTCCTCTGCTTGAATGAGACAGTCGCCCAGATAAGGATAAATATGTATGCTTCTTTGTCTGCAGAATGCAATTACTGGTGCCAGGCACTTTGTAAAGACCCTGGGCGCAGTAGATAAGCCAAAGGGCAGTGCAGAGAATTGGTAATGCAAAAAACCTGCTTTGAAGCGGAGGTATCTTCTGCACGATTCCCTTATTGGGATATGCAGGTATGCCTCTTTTAAGTCTAGAGTCACTAACCAAGCGTTCCTGCCCAGCATAGACAGTAGCTGTTGTAAAGTCAGCATTTTGAATTTTGGAATGTCCAGGAACATGTTCAAAATCGATAAGTCCAGTATTGGACACCAAGAATAGTCTTTTCTGGGTACCAGGAAAAGTCTTGAATAAAAACCTTGTCCTTTTTCCTTTTCTGGTACTGGTTGAAAGGCCTCCATATCCATGAGGGACATAACTTGTTTCTGAGCCTCTGCCCACTGATTTTGTAGCAGATCTGGCCATCTGTTTGGAATTGGCAAAGTATGGAAATTAAATCTGTACCCTTGGGATACTATGTTTAATACCCACTTGTACTGGGTAATTAACTGCCAATTTTGAGCATGAAGTGCTAGTTTTCCCCCCAAGGTGGCTGCCAAAAGATAAGTGCTTGGTGATGGTAGATGAAAGTCACTGAGACTGCTTACTGTAAGGTTGCTTTGGAGGAGGAGGCACCCCATTACTTTGACCTGTAAGAACCCTGTGATTGGTATCTGGAGCCTTTTGAGCACCTGGATTTGCCTTGAGTGGCTATGTTGGACACTGGAAAGGACCAATTTTTAGTGGGCCAGTGCCTACTGAACCTGGGTGGCTACACTTGCAAGCAATCTTTTACATTATGCATAGATTTAGCTTTGTCTTCCATTTTCTTTAAAACCTCTTCTGCCTTATTACCAGAGTATCATGCTGCAAGGGGGCATCCAACAATTTAGCTTTAACATGATCAGGCAGATTTTGCTCCTTGAGCCAGGCACGCTTTCTAATCACAGATCCAGTAACTGCGGCCCTGCAAGAGTCTTCCAAGGAATCAAAACCACATTGCAAAGTATGCTTTCCAACCTGTTCTGCTGAATGCAATAATTCCTGTAAATCTTTATTTTCCACACAATCAGAAATCCTCATCATTTTCTGTTTCAGTAAGCCCATAACATGCTGTTGATATGTAAGCATATGAAACTGACAGTTTAAGGCCCTGATAGCCAAGGTAGCAGACGTATAAACCTTCTTTCCCCATCTATCCAGCGCCCTGGAATCTCTGAAAGAGGGAGTAGGATTTTTGGCTGTAGAGGCCTTTACACCCTTGGGACCCTGTGAAATAGTCTCAGGATCAGCAGCAGGATTTTTGAATAGAAATTTGTGGGAGTCAGGAACCCTGTAATATCTGTCTGGCTTACTAGGAGCCGGAGGTAGGGAATCAGGAGCCATGCTTGATTCCGAAAACACATCAACAATGTCTAATACAGAAGGGTATTGCCAAAGGCCTATGCTGAGGAAGAAGAAAATCCCTAAGCCTCTTTTTTGATTCAGAGAAGTCCTGACTCTTCCAGTGAAAATGTTCCCTTAAGGTATGCAAAGTCTCTCCAAAAGAGTAATCCTCAGGAGGAGATGCAGATGGGATGGATTCCTCTGCATCAGAATCCTAATAGGGTGGAATAGAAAATTCCTGATCAGAAGAGGAATCAGAAGAAATGGAAACCTAATCTGAAGATTCATAATCAGTGCCTTGCCTAGGCCTCTTAGCAGGGGGGGGGGGGGATGGGAACCCCTGATCAAGGTAATTAAGTCCTCAGCCATTTTGATCATCTGTTTTTTAGGCATAGGGGCCTGAGCATGTTGGCTCATGCATCGTTTTTTTTAGACATAGAAGACGTTTTTGACCTTGTTTTTGAGGCTGGTGTCGGTTTAATATAAAAATGTTGAGGCCTGAAAACACCCTCAGATGCTGGTGCCTATTCAGTGGCTCCGGTCCCATCCAAGGGAGAGACATCCGTGGGTTCAATACTCTGAGAATTTCACGGCATACCGGACTCCGAATGGATCTCCGTAGAGGCCTGCGACTCAAAAGTAGCGGGTATCAGGGGCTGTGAAAGCGCCTCACTGAGTACCGGCGAACTGGCGACCGGCTTAGGAGAAGCTTCGTCGTCGGTTTTGGACCTCGACGGTCTGTCTCTGTCTTTTTTGTGAACCAACGACATTTCAGGATAATTAAACCTTGATCCAAAATATTTAGAAGCAAAACTATACCAACGCTTAATAGTGCGTTGGTTAAATCTAGCACAAAACCGACAGCAAGGCACGTTATGATCTGGGCCTAGGCAAGGAATACATTACAAATGAAAATCCTTATGAGATATTTGCTTCTCACAAGTAATGCAATTACTAAATTTACTGACATCGGTAAGGAGCAAGAAAAAGTTTCCCCAACGGGGTACTTAGCTTTAGTTTGAAGACTTCGGTTCTGAAACTCGAATGCGAAAATTTCAGGAGTCGGCTGACCGGCACTTGCGAAATGCTTCTGCTTCGGGCACCGCGTGGCAAGAAAGACTGAATAAAATGGCATCGGCTGCATATTTTATACCCCTGACGACCTGACGTCATGGAAGAGGAGACAGCAACCGACGCAGGACCCAAGACTTTGTTATTCAGGCCGACTGAGGGCAACCTGCCAGCAGATTACCCAAATGTAATGACTGCAACAGTGAAATACGAAGAATATCAAGATGCAAGCGGTGAAAATATTTTTAGCCCATTTAAGTTTCACAAACAGGTCAGGCATATTTTTATTTATTTTTTTGTCTTTGTTTGCCAGGAAAGTCCACCTGGGTAATATCCATTTTCAGTGGAGACCTGGGGAGAAAAGCTCCATTTGCTTACATTGCATTATACCAAGTTCCAGTCAAACACAGAGTAGTTACATTTCTATTTACATTTATACACAAACAGTAGTTGCATTTCAATTTACATTTATGCACAAACGGTAGTTATATTTATGCATATAAATTCTAAGATTTTACAGAGGTGGAAGTTATCGAAGAGAAAGCACATGTGCAACTTACTGGATTGTACAGGCAGCAGTTATGTATAAAACTGGTTTTATCATTCCAGTAAGACCTTGAGAATATTATGTTTAAGGAGAGTATTTGGATAGTATTGTACAGTGAAAATGTTTTAACCCTGTGATCAGCATGTACAGGACCAGGACTGGTTAAGATGTTGTTTAACCAGTGGTTTAAAACTACTGAGTTTGTCAGAGAGTTTTATTTGCATGGGGATACTATTCCAGAGTTAAAAGCCAAAGACATTGTGAACATCTGCCATGTTGGTAGTTCTGAGCCCAGCAGTAACCCTGCAATACTACCTAGTAGCTCAGGCTGAAAAATATTTGAGGAAGTGCACCAGTATGTTGGCTAAATTTTCCTTAACTAGAGTATGACCATCACCTTGAGTCTCCCCTGAAAACAAACCACAATCTTAATAGAACTTAAATGGCCAATAAAACAAAAATAAACACAAAACACCAAAATCAAGCATTAATTACCACTTTACCCAAGTCATAAAAGTATTTGTTAATATTCTACCCATGTCATTAAGACAAATCGGCCCCATTCACACGAAGACTAAACAAATTAACCTTCTCACACTACATATACACATCCCCCTCCCCAAAACAAAGCAAACTGCAAGCATACCTCTAGATATGAAATCTAACTTAACTGAAACAAAACAAAAAATAAATAAAATAAAGCAGGAACAGAAACTTGCCATGAGAAAACATTGCCAGCAAAAAGGACAAGAAGCTAATAAAAAATCGCTACAATGATTAAAGTAAACAAGACCATAAATAAACTATAAAACTAACATCTTAATATAATCCTCATTACACTGCTGAAATAATACCAGTCACTAGACACTGTAAAATAATGACTTCAGAGTTAGAGTAGATAACCATTCAAGAAACAGCCCCTTCATAAAAGCTCCTATAACGTACATAAACCACCATTCAACATACAATTTACACCATTATCACATCCCACAGAAATGAATGGGAAACATTTTAATCTAAACTTAAAGAAAAAAAAGGCTAAACTGAAGCGGAATGGGGGAGGGGGGTTCAAGGTTGTACACTACACAAGACATCTGGTAATCTGCAGTTACAGAACTTGACTGTAAGCTTCCATAAACTTGCAATACAACATATTTCAAGTATCACACAGCAGACTCCCCCAACCCCCTACCCCACCATACATACATGCACACACAAAAACTGTTCTGGCTCAGACTAACACAAGTGAATGGGTTGGACTGCCTAAAGGTAAATACAGAACACCTGAACTTGTGGGCCTGGTGGGATTATAACAAAGAGGGAAAAAATTCACTTTGTGAGCTCTACAGAACTAGCTGAAGCGGTCTAAAACAGCACTATGCATTTGTCAGATCCATAAATCAGGAAACATACATTCTAAACAAAAACAAGGTATTCTGCCTTTGCTGTCAGCTAAAACTGTAAAAGGGAAGGCTTGTGCATGTGACTTGAAAAAACTGTCCCTTTGCTGGGAAGAGAAAACTGGATCTAGGTGTGGAAACTCAGACAAAAGATGCTGTACTGGTATAAACAGGCTAAAATTAGAATGAAACTTAGCAGCAGCCACAGACGATGCCACTGCTATACTGAAACACTACAGAAGTACTGCTGTCTCTTCTGCTCCCATACTGGTAACTCCTGCATATAAATTTTGACTTGAAGACACTGTAAGTAACAAAGACATTTATGTTGTTTCAGAGACTTGCCCTATGTTTAATGTGTATTGTGCTCTACTACAGTTGTTTCAAAGACTTATCCTGTGTTTAATGTGTATTATTCTTTATAGTTGTTTCAAAGACTTGTTCTATGTTTAATGAGTACTGTTCGCTATAGTTGTTTCAAAGACTTGTTCTATGTTTAATGTGTATTGTTCCCTATAGTTGTTTCAAAGATGTGTCCTATATTTAATGTTTATTGTTATCTACAGTTGTTTCAAAGACTTGTCCTATGTTTAATGTGTACTGTTCTCTGCAGAACTCTGCTCTAAATGAATACCTTGAGGTAAAGTGCCAGTCTTGTCATACCACCAAAGAATTCTGAATTGTTTATACACAAATAGCACCCTTTGAACTTTACTGCAACAGTTCACAATGGAAGAAGCCTTTAACACCTTAGCGCACAACTTGCAAAAGGACCAAGATGAGATGCAGAATACGGTCAAAATCCACACTCAGTACCCCAGTATGCTGCCAAGGGTCACAAGATAACATGGGCCATTTACTTCTCACTGAAAAATGAAGCCAACTGATTATGTAAAGCACTCCTGTTCACCTGTAATGGAGTTGTTGAACGGAAAACATATCCAGCAGCTGTGCTGACCAAGAAGGTAGCTCATGAGCCAGATCTATGGCACAGATAGATGAAGCTTTGACAGTGTCTTGGACCAGCCAAGATCTACAAGAGACTAGGTTCTGGGAGAGCTGATGATGGACAGAGTTACTGATGTCGGCAAACCCAACCTAGGGGACAGAGATGGTTAATTCTATTACAACACTGCAATGCCTGCATACCAGCTGAAGACAGAGTTGCACTGTATGAGTCAGGGATGTGTGCCGTTCTCTGCCAAGTCATGTTTACCTGGTAGACTTCATGGGGAATATGCAATAGCATGTGTACTCATGAGGCATATAACATTGTACTTCAGCTGTTGAGGGAAGGGTTAGGGCAAATAGAATAGAAAACACTCAGATATCTGGATAATGCCTGTTCCTTGATGGTCTCCCTTCCTAGTGATGGAGATTAAAGGATGTAGTCAAACTGGTGGTTAGATTATGAACATGCATGGAGAATGAAAAAGACATATCAAAATAAAACAAAAAAAAAATGGTGGCTGACTCTTTACAAAAACTCTGAAAGTATAACTGGGCATCCTATCTATTCTTGGCAATGATTATCAGAAGATGAAGACTGAAATACTAACTTAGTCTGGGGAAAATGCAAACATTAGAGCAGTTCCAGCTATATGATATACTGCTTCGACAAAGAAAAGCCTTCAAATGAAAAATAACTCAGCTGCTCAAGAAACAGAACCACTACAAGTGGAAACTTTTTTAAAAATGTAACCCTTTGAATTCCAGACTATGCCCAAAGCAAAGGGAGCCCTGAAATCCCTTGCTGAGACAGTATGGAATGGAACAACACAGCCTCCATTCACCTGTCATGAGCTGCTGCACTCCACGAATGAATGATACTGTTCCATTACTTTTAAATCTAAGGAATAATCAGAAAGATAAAACCAAACTAGATGGTGGGAACTCAAAACAGGTCAAGAGCACTCAGTACAAGGAAGGAGGGACAGAAAATGTATCCACCTACTGCATGTGATAAATGTAATGAAAGAAGACTTTACTCAGAAACTGCTCACGTGAAGAGGAGTCTATACATTCCAAAGCAGAAAGAGTTGAAAGATATACCTACATGATCATACCGCTCAACCTCTTAGCACAAGAAATCTGGACAAAGGCTGACATAATGGGGGGGGGGGCAAAGGCCCAAAATTAGACACATTTTAAATATTGCTCTTATAAACTTAGAAAGTTGCTAGAATAACAGGATCTGTGTTACCATGCATTTTCTAAAGGATGTGAAGTCTGAAACTCAAAATGCATTTCATTATTTATTGACTAATCCTTAGATCATTAAAAAAAACAAAAAAAATTTTATGAGAACAGACCAAAAGTTTTTTTTGTGTCTTTCGGCTTTTCCCGGTTAGGGGTCGCCACAGCAGAACTCCGGTCCGCTAATGATTGGTAGTGGATTTTTACGTACCGGGTTACCAGCCCTGATGCACAACCTTCAATGAAGGCAAGCCCCATTCACGTATGCCTCCACACAGAAGACGCTCTAGCTGAGAATCGAACCGGACAACGTCTTGCTATGAGGCGACAACGCTACCGCAGCACCACCACCGCATAAGGCAAAAATCTGGACAGTCTGTGAAAATATGTAGAGCTGAGTGGTATGAACATGATGCATACTGTTGACAGGCCAAAAACTAAGAATGGTTGTACTGCTTAATGTAATTTCAGAAAGGGTAATGAGAATCACCTATCACTGGAAAAGTGCAAAATATCACAAAATGGAGTAGCTCTTTAGGCAATCTCAGACTCTGATAGCCTGATGAGTCTCGTCTCCAGTAATCTTATTAGCACGACCTTCTTTTTTTAACGCCTTTGGTGAATTAACACTTAAGACATAGACAAATGTACATTTATTTAAAAGAAAACAAACCATATAAACATGTTCACAGTTACAAAAAAGAAGTTATGTACTCACCATAACATTCCATCTGTGTTGCTGCCTCTCATTTGTTCTCCAACCTGAGGGTTTCGTATCCGAGGACTGGATCCAACTTGGCTGCATACCAAAGCTCCAGGATCAGACATCTGAGCTCCTCCCATACCCACAATGCTCTTCTCCTCCAAATTCCTCAGATCGAGTTTGCTGCACCACTATCCATCATCTAATCACACAAGGAAAAAGAAATCACACAAAGACAACAGGGCAAGTCAGAAAGGAATACTTCAGGAGCTGAAACAGTAATGAAGTACTTGTCCAAATAATTCTGTTAGGTCCTTCATCAGGTAGGGGGATGGAGGGAGGGAAGGCTGAAGAGCAAATGAGAAGCAACACAGATGGAATGTTATGGTGAGTACATAACTTCATCTGATGATGTTGTCTTCATTTGCTCTTCAACCTGTGGGACAGAGTCCCCAGCTACAGAAGAACTTGGGCGGCCCTCAAGGAAGGATATTCTGAAGCACAGCAGAACTGAACAAGGCTCTGTTCCCAGAAATATTATCTAGTTTGTAATGCGATATAAAGGCATAATGGTTTGACTACGTAGTGGCTGCATAAATTTCATCAATGGGAAGTTTCAATAAAAAAGTTGAAGAAGTGGAAACAGACCCAGTAGAATGAGCCTTAATGCAATACTGTAAGTGGATGCCCCTTGTGGAGTCAGCAGCAGCAGCCTTAGGTCAGCTGGTGCCCTAGGCAAAAGGGCTCCACGGTGTGCCCCCCACACCATCCAGGTGTCCCCATCCTGGTCTACCTACACCAAATAAATACTGGAAAAGCGCCCCTGCTTCAGCGGTGCCCTAGGTGGCCGCCTAGTTGGCCTATGCCCAAGCAAGTTTAATGCAACTAGTAATCCAATGAGCCAGGGTAACCATGGAAAAGTACAGTTGTGTACACTTACCACAAATGTAGATGTTGGAGTGTTATTCACTGTTGTAGCCATCACATTTGGGTTATCTGCTTGCAGTAGCCCTCAGTCGGCCTGATTAACAAAGTCTTGGGTCCTGCGCCGGCTGCTGTCTCTTCTTCCGTGACATCAGGTCGTCAGGGGTATAAAACATGCAGCCAACGCCATTACATCAGTTTTTCTTGCCCCAGATGTCAGGTGCCCCCCTAATGGGAAGCAATAAAACATATGTACACAAATATACAAGGATATACCTCCAATAAAAAAGCAAATACACCAAAAAGCTTTTAATCATAGTAAAGAATAGAGGTATAGCCAAAGAAGTTAGGGGGCTGGAGGGAGGGTAACCAGGACTGCAGGGAGTCTGGTATCATGGTTAAGGCGGTTACCTTACAGACACAAGATGCAGGGTTTGATTCTTATTTGGGGTAATTGGTTAGGCTTAAATTGGCCCACAAGGGCAGTGAGCCTAATACTAATCTATGAACTGAACTCTATGAACAGTGAATACACTCGAACATCTACATTTATGGTAAGTGTACACAATTGTACTATGTTCTTCATGTTTCACTGTTGCAGTAATCACATTTGGGCAGATTCCCAAAGCTAAGGATGGGAGGATGAAGTTAGACAGTATTAGGACTAGCTATAAGACCCTGCAAGACTGCAGTGGCAAAGCCAGCTCTGTACTTAGAGAAAATTGGCAAATGATAATGCTTGGTGAAGGTATGTACAAAACTCCAGGTAGCGGCTTTTAGAAAGTCCCTGGTAGGAACACCTCTGAGAAAGGCTGTAGAGGTAGATGCAGCCCTGGTTGAATGGGGTCTGATCCCTTGTGGGATAGGTTTTCCATGGTGCTTGTAGCAGAAATGAATGCAATGGCCTATCCATTTAGAAATGGTTTGCTTTGAGACACCCTTCCCCTCTGCCCCTGCAGCAAATGCCACCAGCAGTTGTTCATATTTCCTTTGAATTTTTTTCCTGTCCAAGTAAAATCTAAGTTGTCTGTGCACATCTAAGGAGTGGAGTATCCATTCCCCTTTGTTCTGTGGATTGGGAAAGAAGGTTGGCAAATGAATGGACTGATTGAGAGCCACACTAGATACCACCTTGAGAATAAAGGAGGGATAGGTTCTGAGGGGCACCCTGTCTGCATGAAAGATGATGAAAGGCTCCACAGCCATAAGGGCCTTTAATTCAGATACTCTTCTTGCTGAAGTAATTTCTAAAAGAAAGGCTATTTTCCAAGAAAGGAATTTTAAATCTGCACTAGCAGCTGGTTCAAAAGGAGGAAGAGTGAGTTTCTCCTATACAAAGTTAAGGTCCCAGGCAGGAGTTGGGGCTCTCCTGGGTGGTCTTAAATGTTTGGCCCCTCTGAGGAACTGCTTGAGTAGTGGATGCGAGAAGAGAGGATGTTATGTGTTATAATGAGCTGAAATGGCTGAGGCATGAATTTTAATGGAGGAAAAAGAAAGTACCTTGTGAAGCATCTCAGTTAAGTATTGTAAAATCTGAGGTAAGTTGGGGGCTGCTGTGCTCATCCCTTGAGAATGGTTCCAGGCACAGAATCTTTTCCATTTTTCAGCATAAGATTTTCTAGTACTAGGCCTCCTTGCTTCTAAAATAATATCCATCACTGGTTTACTGAGTGATGGTAAGGGAGAGATTAGGTAATTAGCCAGGCTGCTAGGTTCAGGGTTTGAAACTGAGGGTGCAGAATCTGATTCTCCTGTTGAGACAACAGGGAAGGGGTCAGAGGCAGGTGCCATGGGACCAGCAGTGTCACACTGCGCAATAGGGGGCACCAGTGTTGGCGGGGCCAGTCTGGTGCAATCAATATCGTCATTGGTTTGTCCTGTTTGATCTTTAGCAGTACTTTGGAGAGGTGCGGCAGAGGAGGAAAGGCATAAACCGATAGGTTTTTCCAGCTGAAGGACAGGGCATCCACTTTCCAAGCCTGCTTGTGGGGAGTCCTTGTGCAAAATTTGTCCAATTGGTAGTACTGGGGGGAGGCAAACAGGTCTATATCTGGGCTCCCCTATTTGTCAGCATGTTGAAAATCTTTGGTAACAGTCTCCACTCGTGTAGGTCTAGGACGTATCTGCTTAGTCCGTCTGCCAGTGTATTTAGTTTTCCTGGCAGGAATTGAGCTTGTAGATGCACCTGGTAACTCAAGGCTGTGTTCCACAATGCCATGGCTTGTCTGCAGAGGGGGTAAGAATGGGTACCCCCTGCTTGTTTATGTACCACATAACCGTGGTATTGTCCATCTTTACCATTAATTGTCCTGGAAGAATGTGGTCCTTGAAGGCTGTCAGAGCATTTTGGACAGTTAACATTTTTTTTTTTGATTGATATGCAGGTGCATTTGACTTGGGTTCCATTTGCTCTGAATGCACTCCCCTGCCAGGTGAGCCCCCCATGCATAGTCTGATTCATCGTTTGTTAGGGTTTGGGCGGCAGGGGGTAGAGAGAATGGTAGTCCCTTGTTTAGGTGGCAAGCCTCTGCCCACCAAAGAAATTCCAGGCGTAAGCAAGGTATGATGGGAATCATTGCTTCTAGATCCTGAGAATGTTGACACTATAGGCTTTTTAGATACCATTGTAGTTTCTTCATATGCAGTCTTGCATATGGAATTAGAAGAATGCAGGACATGAACCCCAAAGGCTTACAATATTTGCCTTGCAGATAACAGGGTTTTCGTGGCCACTACTTTGAAGTAGGTTGTCAGATGAATTTGTTTCTCTGGCGTGAGGAAAGCCATCTGGGAAGTTGTATTCAAGCTTGCTCCCAGGAATATAATTTGTTGACAGAGTACCAGGTGCGATTTCTTTTTGTTTATAGTGTACCCCAGACACGTTAGCACCCTTTGTACAAAAGCCAGATGATTCAAAAGTAGTATGTCCTGGCTTTCTGCCTGAATTAGACAATTGTCCAGGTATGGGTATATTTGAATGTTTCTTTGCCTGCAAAATGCCATGACTGGAGCTAGGCACTTTGTGAATACCCTGGGCACAGTAGATAAGCCAAAGGGCAGTGCAGAGAACAGATAGTGCTTGTAGCCTGCTTTGAAGCGTAGGTATCTTCTGCAAGATTCCCTGATTGGGATGTGCAGGTATGCTTCCTTTAAATAGAGTGTTGCCATCCAGGCATCTTTTCCTAGCATAGGAAGCAACTGGTGAAGAGTCAGCATCTTGAATTTTGGAATCACCAAAAAGGTGTTTAGAGTAGACGGATCCAGGATAGGATGCCATGGATTGTCTTTTCTGGGTACCAGGAAAAGTCTTGAGTAGAAACCTTGTCCTTTTTCCTCTTCTGGTACAGTTTGAATAGCCTCTATGCTTAAAAGAGCGAGTACTTGCTTTTGAGCATCTGCCCACTGATTTGGGGTTGGTAATGTGTGGAAATGAAATCTGTACCCTTGGAACACTATATTTAAAACCCATTTGTCCTGGGTAATGAGTTCCCAGTTTTTGGCCTGCAGACCAATCTTTCCCCCTAAAGGACCAGTCAGTTGAGAAGTGCTTGGAAGTTTTAAAGTCAAGTCATTGAGACAGCTTTCAATAACGGGGTCTTATTACTCCCAGATTTGGAAGTGGAAGCCCCCCACTGCTAAGTCTTGTGCGTACCCTGGGACTGAAACCTGGGGTTTCTGCTGGGTCTGGGTTTGGACTGAGAAGGTCTGGAAGAGGCAGGAAAGGACCAATTCTTAGAGGGCCAATGCCTACTAAATCTTGAAGGCTGAACTTGTAAGAAATCTTTAACAGTTTGCATAGATTTAGCTTTATCTTCTATCTTTTTAAGAACTTCCTCTGGTTTGTTGCCAAACAGGTGGGTCCTGATTTAAGGAAGCATCCAACAATTTAGCTTTAACATGATCAGGCAAAGATTGCTCCTTAAGCCAAGCATGCCTTCTAAGTACAGACCCAGTGACAGCAGCCCTGCAAGAGGCCTCTAAAGAATCAAACCCACAATGCAAAGTATGTTTTCCAACCTGTTCAAAAGAATGCATTAAATCCTGTAAATCCTTATTTTCAGCACAATCAGGAATCAACATAATTTTCTGTTTAAGCAATCCAATAATATGTTGTTGATACTTTAACATACGAAACTGACAGTTTAAGGCCCTAATGGCCAAGGTTGCAGAAGTGTATACCTTCTTACCCCATCTATCCAGTGCCCTGGAGTCTCTATCATAAGGGGTAGGATTTTTGGCAATAGAAGCCTTAATGCCCTTGGGCCCCTGTGAAATAGTCTCAGGATCCGCAATAGGATTTTTAAAAAGGAACTTGTGAGAATCAGGAACCCTGTAATATCTATCAGGTTTTCTGGGAGTGGGAGGCAAAGAATCAGGGGCCAAACTAGATTCCGAAAAAGCATCATCAACAATGTCTAGAACAGGAGGGATAGCTAAAGGCCTACGTTGAGGCCAGCAGCAAGAAGTCCCTAAGCCTTTTTCTCGAATCTGAGAAATCCTGGCTTTCCCAGTGGAAATGCTCCCTTAGAGTATGCAAGGTTTCACCAAAAGAGAAATCCTCTGGAGGGGAAGCAGAGGGACTAGAGTCCTCTGCATCAGAATCCTCATAAGTAGATAAGGGCAAATCCAGGTCATCAGAAGAAACAGAAATATCAGAATCCTGGTCAGAAGATTCATAAACAAATTCAGTCCTAGGTCTCTTAGAAGAGGATGGTTGGCTTCCTCTGATTAAAGTTACAAGGTCTTCAGCCATTCTTATCATTTGTTTTTTAGGCATAGAGGCCTGAGCGTCGGTTTTCTAGGCATGGTTCGAGTTTAAGGCCTTAAAGAAGAAGATGGCGTCGGTTTAATATGCAAATCCGTAGGCCTGAATACACCCTCAGAAGCCAGTGCCTGCACAGTGGCTCCAGACCCATCCAAGGTAGAGACATCTGCAGGTTCCACAGTTCAAGCATTTTGCGGCATACCGGACTCCAAATGGGTCCCAGTAGAGGCCTGCGAATCAGAAGTAGCGGGTATCAAGGGCTGCGAAAGCACCTCACTGAGTAGTGGCGACTGGCTTAGGAGAAGCATCGTCGGCAGCTTTGGACCTAGGCGGCCTGTCTCTGTCTTTATCTTTGCGTTTTTTCAGAATGCCAGTAGTCGGATGGCTTACTGACGACATATCTGGATAATTGAACCGAGAACCGAAATATTTAGAGGCATAAATATACCGACGATGGATAGTGTGTTGGTTAAATAAGGCACAAAACCGACAGCAAGGTACGTTGTGGTCAGGGCCTAGGCAAGGAATACAGTATGAATGAAAACCTTTGTGAGGTATTTGCTTTCCACAAGAAATGCAATTATTAACTTTTACTGACAACGGTAAGGAGCAAGAAAAAGTTTCCCCAACGGGGTACTTAGCTTTAGTTGAAGACATTGGTTCTGAAACTCGAAAACGAAAATTTCAGGAGTCAGCCGACCGGCACTTGCAAACTGCTTCTGGCACCGCATGGCAAGAAAGACTGATGCAATGTTTTATACCCCTGACAACCTGATGTCACAGAAGAAGAGACAGCAACCGACAAAGGACCCAAGACTTGGTTAATCAGGCCGACTGAGGGCTACTGCAAGCAGACAACCCAAATGTGATGACTGCAATGGTGAAACACGAAGAACATCTGGTTTACCCAACCTGGTCTTACAAAAGGAAACGAAAAGCTGATCAGATTTCCTAAGAATTCTGGTTCTATCCAAATAGAAACAAACCTGTTTGTGTACGTCCAATGTACGAAGTTGATACTTCTCTTCTGTTTTGAAAATTAGGAAAGAAGACAGGCAGGTTGGTAACTTGGTTTTATGTTAGACTCAGAAGCAACCTTGGGCAGAAAGGAAAGGTTAGTAAGGAAAGTAAGTGTCCTTCTGAAAAATCAAATATGGACGCTTGCAAGACAAAGCCTGTAATTCAGATACTGTTTTGGATAAGGTAATCGCCACCAAGAGCATGTTTTTTCAGGTCAGAAAATCTACCTTAGCTGAAGGCTCAAAAGGGGGCGGGACTAAGGCCTGCAAAACCAAGATGAGATCCCAGGGTGCAACAGGTTCCTTGATAGGAGGATGAAGCGGAAATGTACCATTTAAAAAGGCCTTGCACAATTTAGATGAGGCTAGAGAAAAGAAATTTTCCCCGGTTTGAAAATTGGAAATGTCCGCCAACTGTACATTCACCATAGAAAAACTAGCTCCGTTATGAAAGATGAAATCTAACACAGCAGGAACTGTAACTGTAAAAGGGTCCAGATTGTTCTGATGAGCCCAAATGGAGAATCTCTTCCACTTACTTCTGTATAGCTTCCTCGTGGATGGTTGGCGTGCCACAATCAAAATCTTTCTAAATGGGGAAGAAAGCCCAAGAGTTTTAGCCATCACTGGAAGTGGAGTAACCAAGTGGTTAGTTTCAGGTTCAAAAGATCTGGATGGGAGTGTCCTGAGGGATGGAGCAACAGATTGGGAGAGGGATCCAGAGTTCACGATGGACAGACCAGATGAGACCAAGGGAAAGGGAACCAAAATTGTCAGGGCCAAAAGGGAGCAATGACGATCACTTGGCACTTTAACCTCTGAGTTATTTTGCAGAAATTTGGGAATGAGGGGAAGACAGGACAGGCATAAAGCAGATCAGACGGCCAAGCATGGACTAGACAGTCTCTCAGTAACTGCCCCTGAGGATGGATCAGAGAAAAGAACTCACTGCACTTGGTGTTGGAGGGAGATGGAAAAAGATCACAGCAAGGTTGACCCCATCTCTGGAAGATCATATTTGCCACTGAAAGATTCAAAGACCACTCGTGAAGCATCAGAATTGTCCTGCTGAGCCTGTCTACCAGGATGTTTGACTTCCAAGGATTTTGCATTGCTATGAGAAAGCAGTTGGAAGAGATCACCCATTGCCACAACCTCATGGCCTCTCGACACAAGAGGTAAGAGCTGGTTCCTCTTTTTCTAGTTGATGTACCAGACCACTGACATGTTGTCCATCTGAACAGCAACAGTTCCTGTAGACAGAGAAGAATGAAGGGCTTGCAACACAAGAAGCACTGCTCTGATCTCCAGAACGTTTATATGCAAGTTGGTCTCGAGGGGTACAGTTTGTCCCAGATAATGCCCCCCCCCCCCAAACTGGGATGCGTTCTTGGTCACAGTGGAAGGGGAAGGATGAACGGATGGGTCCTGGAGATTATCCTCGGACTGGGTCCACCACAGAAGAGATTGTTTGCATGCCAGTGAAATCTTGATTGGGCATTTAATGTGTAGTTCAGGAGGAACCATTGGACTGCTACGGTCCACTGAAGAACCAGGGTGATTGTGGCTGTGCTGGACCCCAAGACCCTTAGGTCAAGACTTGTTGGGGGAGAACGAATGTCCATTTTTATTTGACATGAGCCTTCAAGGTGAAAAGTCTGTTAGGAGGAGAACGAATGGTGTCTAGACGGGCTCCAGTGAAGTCTATGATTCGGATCAGTTGAAGTTGAGACTTTTTCAGGTTAATAGAGTTGCCCAAAGATCGAGGTTAAGTGGAAGAGGAATTCTTTGGCTTCCAGGAGATGATGCCTGGTGGGGAGTGGTTAGGAGCCAATCGTTGAGGTATGGAAACGCTTGGAATCTCAGGTGAGCTGCCAAGATTGCCATGCATTTGGTGAACACGCAGGGTGCTGTGTTGAGACCAAAGGGAAGTACTCTGAACGGATAATGATTGGCTCCTAGCTGGAAGTGGAGGAAACTTCTGGAGTGCCTGTTCATCCTGACATGATAGTACACATCCTGAAGGTCTATAGAGCATATCCAGTCATCATTCTACAGGAAGGGCAGAATGAACTGTATCGTGACCATTCGGAACTCTGAACTGGCAACTGATTTGCTGAGGGTTGTAAGGTCCAGAATGGGCCTGAGGTCCCTTGTCTTTTTGGGCAATAAAAAGAATCTGGAGTAGATGCCTGATCCTAGTTGGCTTGGGGGAACACTCTGGATGACTCCTTTTGAGAGCAGCTTCAAAATTTCTAAGGCTGCAGCCTTCCTCTAATTGGGTGGAACATTGGGGGGGGGGGTGTTGCTTGGAGAGAGTTTCA
The DNA here is from genome assembly GCF_019279795.1 of Protopterus annectens. Classification (NCBI taxonomy): domain Eukaryota; kingdom Metazoa; phylum Chordata; order Ceratodontiformes; family Protopteridae; genus Protopterus; species Protopterus annectens. The sequence goes on along the minus strand of NC_056739.1, from coordinate 886,619,160 downwards.
GGAAAAAGGGTATTGTATAGCCTCTGGATATAGTTTATAACATACAACGATCTTTTGCGATGGCTTCCCAGACTGTTGGGTGTAAAGAAAAACGTCACCCAACAGCCTCCATAGATGAGCAGTCAGGCAATCCCTTAGGATCACTGATTGGGTTTGTCTGAGAAAGAATCCAGAGACCTTTGATTCATCAGACCCCCTTCTGCAACGAGGGCAGCATCTGCCATTATAACCATTTCCCCCTCTGCCTGTAGGAGGAAGGTCTCCCATGTGAATCCTGAAAAGGACCTTAAAACTTCGGAACCACAACTTCTTACCTCCATGCTGGTTCCTGGAAAAGGTCTGTTGTGGGGTAGGGAAGCAAATCCCAAACGCAGACAAGTTCTTTCCATTCTTTTCACTTTGGGAGAGAGCATCTTTGACCATTGGATCGAAAAGAGTTGATCCGTCAAAAGGACATTGGTGAAGGATGCCTTGTAGGGTTCCGAGAAATCACACAGCCTCATCCAGGTGTGGAGTCTGGTAGCAATGCCTGATCTGCCACCCGTGAGACACCTTCTGCAGCATGAGAAATTAACCTCATGGACATGTTGGAAATAGACTGAAGGGTGACCATTCTAGAGGAAAAGGTCTTCTGTTCCTCGGCAGACATGGACCCTGAGAAAGAACTAGAGAGTTCCTTGACTAAGTCCGTCTGTAGTTTGGTTACATGTGCCAGATATTTAAGTGCTCACAACGCAAAAGTTGCTGAAATGTAAACCCACTTTCCAAACCTGTCCAAAGCCCTAGTCTCCCTGTTAGGGGAATAGACAGTGGAGCTCTGCTGGGTCAGATCCTTTTTGGTGGCAGTTGCTACCACCATGACATTGACAAGAACATCCTTGGTCCAATAGGGGAGGTTAGAAGGGTGACTAAGAATCTTATCGGTCAGTTTAGGGATTCATTCCACTACGTCCAGCTCCTTCCACACCCTGTGCGACACAAGGTCAATAAGGGGGTCCGTGGGGGGGGATACCCAAAAAGTAGATGGGCCTGACCCAAAAGTTTCCAGAAACACGGATTCCTCTGGGTTAGGGTTTTGGGAAGAGCAATCACCCCTTTGGCATAAGATCTCTATGATGTCTCCAAAAGAGACATCCTCAGGTGGTGTTCTGGGGGACCTTTCCCCTTCATCGAGATTGGTGTCCTCTATGAGCAATTCCAAGGGTGAATCCAAGTGTCTACTTTTTCACTGGTGCTTCTGAGGGACCTCTGCAGTAGGGTGCTCCAGGGAGGTATCAGAAGACTTCATGTGTTCCAAAAGTGAAGTAGTCTGGAAGTCTTTTAAACCAGGATGCCCCAGAGGAGACAGTGTAGATGGCTCAGGCACAAAGGCTGCTGGAGGGGGGCCAGGATCTGAAGCAGGTAGAGTCGAGGCTCTTCTAGGTGCAGAGAGAACCCTTTACACCACCTCAAACACAGAAGGAGATCGAGACACTGAGGGCACCCCCGCCTGAGCTGAAGCTGTCAATGGGGAAGCCCCATGAATCCCCACTGCCCCCTGATCTGAGTGAGGAATCAGAGCCAAGCTGTCAAACACTGAGGCCATGAGGGGAACAGTCAGCTCTGAAAACTTCATGGCTGATGCCAACCCCTTGGAACTGAAACACAAACTACGGCTCAGAGAGCCGCTCTGCTCAGAAACTGTCGGAGGTGAGTGAATCAGGGAGACAGTTGGAGTCGAGATAACCGTACCTGTTGGCTCAGAAGTCTCGACTCCAAGAAAGCTTGTACCCGATGACTCAACCAGGGGTCGGATCAGAAAAGGAAATATATCAGTAAAGGCCAGAATACTGCTCAAAGATCAAGGGGGATGGAGCAGACAAGATCCCCAGCTGGATTTGTGCCTTCAGAAATTTAACCATCATGCAGTCAACCTCAGCTTCAGAAAGGCTGAGAGAGGACCAAGTGGAGGAAGCAACAGAGACAGGCCTGGAACCCAGTCTGGGGTGTTGCAGGATAGGGGACTCGGGCCTGGGGAGAAACTTCAGCTCTGATGCTGAGGGTAGGCCTGAATGACTATGGGAGCCGAGGCAGTCGGTTCTGAAGACTTAGATGCCTTGGGAGGAATTTCCCCTGATTAAAAGGACCTGCTGGGGAACTCTTACTGTCCTTACGCTTTTTGGCAGGGGTTTGAGCCCTTGAAGTGGATGGTGTGGCAGAAGAAGAAACTGAACTAGGCAGAAGACCTTTCAGGATTAATTTATTTTTATGTCAATCAGGGCTCATTGAACGAACCCCGCACATATACTGCAAGACAAGTGCAAGTGGGCAGCACCGCGGCACATCACACACTCAACAGTGGGCAGCTGAGAGGGGGATTTTGTGCCCACAAGTCATACATTTCTTAAAACGTGCAGGTTTGGGGTCAGACATATCTGCAGAGAAACATACAGCTCACAAACACAACAAAACCTTAACTAAATACAGATTTAAATTTATATATATATATATATATATATATATATATATATATATATACATATACACACACACACACACACACACACACACACACACACACACACATACATATAAAGTGCTTTTTTGTTTGTTTTTAAAGGTAATAGAGCTAGAAAAGGTAGGGAAAGGGAATGCCATGAGGAGGACTACAAAACTACAAACCCCTAAGACAAGACAAGAAGAAGCAAGGAAGACTATAAAATAGAGAGCTAATTAAGAAAGAAGACTATAGGAAGATACTGCAAAAATAACTGTTTAAACTCACAGGAAAAGCCTGAGGAGTTCAGACGATGAGATTCCCAATGCTATTTGAAGTGCAGCAAACAAGATCTGGGAGATGTGGAGGAGAGGAGCATTATGGGTAGGAGAGGAGCTCAGATGTCGGATCCTGGAGCTTTGGTATGCAACCGAGTCGGATCCGACCCTTGTTTTGTAGATCATTATACATCACATATATTCTTTTGGATAATTATCAATCTGATATTACAAAAATTGATCAATTCCTGCCTTCCCTTAAACCTCCCTCCTATTCCAAAACTTTATTCTGCAAGTAATGTTCCCACAATCTCAATTTTTCTCTGCAATTTGCTTCTACCCTCTTCTAAAGATCCCATTTCCAGTTCTTTTATCTCTGTTACAATATTCAATATTTCAAGTACAGTTGGTTTAGACTTTGATTTCTGATTTCTAGTAATTGCTTTTTTGGCAGCCTCCAGAATTAAACTTAACACAGCTTTACTATGTCTAGGCAATTCAAATCCTGTATCCCAACTCAAAGAAATTATTTCCTTAGTTACACTCATTGGCTCACCCAATATCTCTGACAGAGTACTCTGCAGGGATTTTTTTAAGCCTGCCAACTCATTACACAGGCAAAAATAAAAGTTATGTACTCACTATAATGTTCCATCTGTGTAGTCCATTTTCTTTCTTCCTCAACAAATGGGTTTGGATCCAACTTGGCCACTTTCTTTAAATTCTAGGATATGACCCTAGAGCTCCTCCCTTACCCACAAAGCCCCTGATCACTGAATTACCTCAGATTGAGTTTGTTGCTATTATGCACTATCTCAGGGGAAAAAATACTGAAAATAAGTTACGACAGTACAGTAATAGCTGATAGATCAGGAGCTCAAACAGAAACAATGGTTCCTAATATGAATTCCATTATTTCACTCCCAAAGTCATGGATAAGGGAAGGTGGGAGGGGAGTTGAGGAAGAATGAAAATGAACAACACAGATAGAATGTTATGGTGAGTACATAACTTTTATATCTGATATTGTCATTTTCATTTGTTCCTCAGTGAATGGGACAGAGTCCCAGCTACAATTACCTTGGGTGACCCTCATGGAATGATATTCTGGAGCATCACAGAACCGAATGATGCTCTGTTTTCTAGAAATTATATCTAATTTGTAATGAGAAATAAAGGTATGAGCATTAGACCAAGTGGAAGCTGCACAAATGTCATCAATGGAAGCTCTAGCCCAAATAGTAGATGACATAGCCATTGACCTGGTTGAATTTGCCTTCGGCTTTTTTGATAAGGTTAGGTCTTTCAAGGAATAAACATAAGAAATACAACCTGTTGTCCACTTTGCTAAAGTAATCTTCAAAATTGGTTTTCCCATCTTGGTGTTAGAACAAACAACTGGTTTGTTTTTCTAACTTCCTTAGCTATGTGTAGGTAAAAATGAAGCTGTCTATGTACATCTAGGAGCTGAAGGGTATATTCTCATTTATTCTCAAATTTTGGAAAGAGAACTGGAAGGTTAATGACTTTGCTGATGTTTGACTCAGAGGCCACTTTAGATAGAAAGGAAGCACTGGTACACAGGGTAACCGTATTGTAATTGCAAACATTATACACCACTTCTAATCTATCCAGTCATTGTCAGTGAAACATTACACAGTACATTCAGATCCTGCCTTCTTTTAAGTCTAGTTCCTCCTCTGCATGTATTGTTCCCCCATTTTTTCCTACGTGACTTTCTCCTACCCTTTTCTAAGGATCCAAATTCCAGTTGTTTTATCTCTGGTACTATATTCACTACTACTAGTAAAGCTGATTTCGACTTTGAATTCCATTTTCTAGTAATTTTGCTTTTTTTGGCAGCCACAATTACACACAGCAAGGCCTTACTATGTCTAGGCAATTCTGATTTTCTATCATGGCTCAAAAGAAATCATTTCCTTAGTTACATCTATTTGCTCACCTAGTATCTCTGATAGGGCAGTCTGCAGAGAATCTTTACAGACAGTCAACTCATTACACTCCCAGAAAATATGTTCCCAGTTACCTCTTTCTTCTCCATCACACCTCCAACATTTGCTGCCTACCTGAGGAAAAATTCTTTGGAGTCTACTTGGGTATAAAAATACCTATGAAAACATTTCCAAGCAAACATCCTAAATCATCTAGACTTGTTGCATATTTGGGAGACATACATACCGCATTTCTTTGTAAATAAGACCTAACCAGAGAATAAGGCCTAGCATGGTTTTCCAGGGTGGTCATGATATAAACTCTACCCTAAAAATAAGCCCCAGCTAAGATATAGTCAACACATGGCGGACGTGTTGAATTATAAAATAATATTACTGACACCCATTGACTGATGTTATCGTACTCTGTTCGCCATTTTTGGACCATTCAGGCACCCAACTTCTCTTTGCAGCAAGTCGTAAGATTCTTTGCCTGGGAGTCCTCCACGATTCTTACTGTAACCCTATCCATCACTCACACTTGTCTGTTAAGATCCTTGGCCCATGGACACTAACCCTATCCATCACTCACATTTGACTGTTAAGATCCTTGGCCCATGAACACTAGCAGGTGTACTTTGGTCAAAGTACAGAAAATGCGCGTAAAGCACACGCACTTGATAACTAACGGCTGTGGTTGTGTCTTCATAACCGTCGCCATTTTGTGTTGCCACTCCGGTCTCAAGTCTTCAATTACCCACCCCCCCCAGACAAGATGAGTGCAAAAAGAAAGATCTATTCCGTCGAGTACAGGAAAGGAATTGTGGAGGACTCCCAGGGAAAGAATCTGACAGCTTTCTGCAAAGAGAAGTTAGGTCTCCGAATGGTCCGAAAATGGAATGCAGCATACGATAACCTCAGTCAACAGGCCAATGAGGGAAATGCTAAGAAGTGCAAGTGTGGATCAGGTCGGCAACCATTATTTCTTGAGCTGGAAGACATCATCTGTGAATGGATTGCTAACAGGAGAGCAAAGGCTTTGGTTGTGCGCAGGGCTGATATTCAAGCATTTGCCTTGCAATGGCACCACAGTTAGAAATATCCCCAGAATAATTCAAAGCATCACAACACTGGTTGGATGGCTTCCTTCAGCGATATGAACGGTCTCTAAGAAGATCAACAACACTGTTCAAGCTGGAAGATACTGAAGTTATTAAACGTGTACTTGCATTCAAGTCCTGTGTTGATGGCATAGACTTTTCTAGATACCAGCTCTCCAACATGATTGGTATGGATGAAACTGCAGTGTTTATGGGCCAAGGATCTCAAACAACATCTGATCAGAGGGGTGCCTCGTCAATCTACATTCACTTCACTGGTTACGAAAGTTTACCTGTATTTAGGAAATTCATTTAGACGGAAAGAAAACTCCACCTCTAATCATTAGTAAGGGCAAGAAAGATAAGATTGAATGTGTTTTCAGGCATTTACATTTTTGAAACTGAAAAAGCCTGGTGCACACAAGCAGTTATAAGGAAGTCGGCGGATGTAATGTTGCCACTTGTTTTGCGAGGTGGCGAAAGAGGTCTGCTAGTCTGTGATTTAGCCAGCACTCTCCCCGCTAAAGACATGAAGAAATTCCTTGCACGGAGAAGAATAGATCAAATAATGATTCCCACAGGAATGACTGCCTATCTCTAGACTCTTGATATTGCAATAAACAAGCCATTCAAGGGCCATTTGTGCATGGAACTCAATGACTACACTGAAAATAGAATGGAGAGAAATCAGCATGGAAACTTTGTGAAGCCTAGCCTGCAAGAGGTCGTGACTTGGTGAAAAATTAATGGGATAAAATCACTGACAGTTGTGTTGCCAATGCACTACGAGCAGGCTACTTGGACAAGCAGTGCTCATTTAAGGAGAGCTCTATTGCTAGGCATGACAGGTTGGGGCCAATGGTTCTACAGGAAATGGAGTTGCAAGAAATTCAGGCCAGAATTTGGGGGTTGGAGTCTTACGACAATGTACTAGAAGATGATGACATGACTGTATTTGAATAACTTTTCCGTTATCAGGGCAACAGAATGGACTGCTTCTGCTTTCAGTTTTATTCCCCTCCTCCAATACACATGTATTGAGATTTTTCTGCTCTTTCTGTTAAGCATGAAATATTGCACTGTGAAAGCCAAGGTGTAGATATTCTGAAGTTGAAATGTTTGTTGCACTGTTTATGTAGAATACGCACACAACTGTTAACGCGTTACTTAGAACTGTTGCCCAATAACAGAAAAGTACCAAATAAATTTCAATTTGTGTACATGAATAAATGTCGATTTTTGTACATGAATAAATGAACAAATGTAGATTGTTGTACGGGGGGGGGGGGGGGGCATCCCCTGATAATAAGCCCTAATGCGTATTTCGGCGGGGGAAAGAGTATAAGACCCGGTCTTATTTTCGGGGAAATACGGTATGTCTCCCATTGCTTATCCAGTCACTCTTCCCAATCCTTTCTAACCTCCTCTGATTGATACTTACAGTTATCCTGCAATGTTTTGTATGCTCTACTAATTATTTCTTTAACAGCAAGCTTCTGTTCTAGATTCTACTAAAAATTCTTACCAGTGCTGGTATTTTGTTTAGAACCCCCCCCATTTCATTTATTTGCCTATAATTTGATAACAGTCCTTGATAGGGAAGGCAATCTCTATCCTGCAGTCCAAATAAATACTTGGCCTCTTCTCAAACTGTTACCTTTCCCTCTCTAATTATTTGCTCTTAACTTAGTTATTTGGCCAGTTTTCTCCAATAAATTTCAGCCCCCTTTTTCCTATGGTCTGTATCCCTAATTGCATGCTGTCCCTTATAGGCAGAATCTCCATTTTTGCATTGGCTTAGTTCTTAGAATACTTTCTGCTACTTTATGAATATAATATTTTGCATGGTTATTGTTATGTTCCTTAAGGATATGCATCCAAAATCCCAGTCTCTCGTTTCTTGAGACCCCCCCCCCATTTCATCACCATCCATTTCCACTTTGAATTACAGGTTTCTGCTTGTGCTATGTACAGAAGCCTTAACTGTGTAGGTCTGAAATACCCCCTTCAAGTCGGGTAAACTCAAACCGCCTTGTTCATTTGGAAGAATCCGCTTATCCCACTTGACTGTTGCCATCTTCCCCTCTCAAATAGAATCCTTCAACTTTTAATTAATTGCTATCCACAACATCTCCTCTGGTTGATAAAAATATGCCTGATTTGTGTATAAAACTAAAGGGACTAAAAACATTTTAACTGCTTGTATCTTGCTATCCATATCCACATAAAAGAGCTTCCAATTTCTCGTTTTTTGTATTATCTTTTGTTTAGACTCTTCCAACATATCCTTAGCTGTCACACCAGAATCCTTTTTAAGCCATACTCCTAAGTACTTATTTTATAATGTTCCTATAAATATGGATATTGCTGAACAAATTTGTGTGTGGGTACATAACTTACAGCTATTGCCTTTGTTTTAGCTTCATTAATTTTGTATCCTGAAAAGATTTGAAACTGCCTCAAAATGTTCCACAACACCAAAATGTCTTTTTCTGTTTTTTATCATGTATAAAATAATATCATCTGCAAACAGAGCCAGCGTTTAACTACAGTACCAATTCATCATCTTCTTTTGGCTGTTCCCGTTAGGGGTCGCCACAGCAGATCATCTGTTTCCATTTCTTCCTGTCCTCTGCATCTTGCTCTGTCACACCAACCACCTGCATGTCCTCTCTCACCACATCCATAAACCTTATCTTAGGCCTTCCTCTTTTCCTGTTACCTGGTAGCTTCACCCTTAGCATCTTTTTCCCAATATACTCAGCATCCCTCCTCAGCACATGTCCAAACCAGCGTAATCTTGCCTCTCTGGCTTAGTCTCCAAACCTTTCAACCTGAGCTGACCCTCTAATATACTTATTCTTAATCCTGTCCTCTCGTCACACCCAGTGCAAATCGTAACATCTTTAACTCTGCCACATCCAGCTCAAACACCTGCCTTTTTGTCAATGCCACTGTCTCCAACCCATATAACATAGCTGGTCTCACTACCCTACTATAGACCTTCCCTTTCACTCTTACTGGTACTCGTCTGTCACAAATCACTCCTGACACTCTTCTCCACCCACTCCATCCTGCCTCTACTCTCTTCTACACCTCTCTTCCACACTCACCATTACTCTGAAATATTGATCCCAAGTATTTAAACTCATCCACCTTTGCCACCTCTACTCCTTGCATCCTCACCATTCCTCTATCCTCCCTCTCATTCACACACATATATTCTGTCTTAGTCCTGCTGACCTTCATTCCTCTTCTCTCTAGAGCATATCTCCATCTCTCCAGGGTCTCCTCCACCTGTTCCCTACTCTCACTACAGATCACAATGTCATCTGCAAGCATCATAGTCCAAGGGGACTACAGTACCAATATCATCTTTGAATTTCTGAGTCTCTTATTTTCTTTGCCAATGGTTCTAAATATAGTGCAAATAACAAAGGGGAAAGAGGATACCCCCTGCCTGGTTCCTCTGCTCGAACAAAAATTATGAGAGGAACCCACCCACTTTAATTTTCACCTCCAATCTCTTATATTCTCCTAATCAATCTTAGATTTTTATCAGGGAATACAAATGCTTCCATTGTCCTGCTCATAAACTCGCAGCTTACTCTGTCAAATGCTTTCTCTGTATTACAACCCACCAACAACAGTGGTATTTTCTTACAATTCAACTTCCCTCTGGATCATCAGTGTTCTGTTAATGATGTCAAATGTTTGCCTTCCCTCCACAAAACCACACTGATCACATCTATCAATTTTGGCATCACCTTTGCCATTCTTTTGGCCATTATAGACATAAATACTATAATCAAGGTTTAGGATGAAATTGGCCTGTATGAAGTTGGATCTGATAGGTCTTTACCCTCTTTAGGTATTACAGCCAACACTACTTATTTCCAGGATGTTGGTGATCCTCTTAAAATACTGTTAAAGAAAATCTTCCAGATCTTTATCAGCTTTTCCCTCCTAGCTTACAAACTTCCACAGGACTACCATCTATTCCTGGGGATTTTCCTGTTGATTGGTTACACATCACCATTTTACCTTATCTCCTCCTATCATATTAGTACAAAATGACCCTTTCTTGATTTATCAAGTGCAAAATAATATCCTCTGCAAATGAAGCTAATTTTTCTTGACTGGCATACCAGTTATATCCTTGAAATTGTGAGTACCTTATTTTCTTTGTTATTTGCTTATATTTAAGAACTTCAGTTATCTGGGAGGGATGGTTAAGGAGAGGGGAAATCTTAATGAGGACATCAAAGCTATAATCAGAGGGGCTGGAATATGGCAAGGTCCCAAGAAAGCTGATTTGGGAAGTTCTGTGATAGTTTGACGATGCAGAAACATTTGTAGAATTAGTGCAGGCTATAAAAAAGACCCAATGACTCAACTACGACCAGTGTTTGCTCTCACTGAGGGGTTATCAGTTGGAGGGGGTGCACATCAGGGTTAAGTTCTGAGCCCACTGCTGTTCACGTTGGTGATGGACTACATTAGTAAAAAGGTCAGAGGAGGCAGATCAACAACATTACTGCATGCAGACAATGTGGCATTACATGCTGACTTGGAACATGAACTTTGGCAAAGGATAGGGGAATGGAATCTAAAACTGAAGGCACACAGTATGAAATGGAGTACAGATAAGACAATTATAATGGCAGCAAATGAAGAAATCAGAAGAAGCTGAGAATCAAGATAGAAGGGAAATAGTGGAACATGTTAACAGTTTAAAGTATCTGGCTGGGGTGGCTGAGCAGAAGGGAAGTCTGAATGAAGAGGTCAAAGCAAGATCCAGAGGTGCTGCAGTCAACTGACACAGAATACCAAAGAAACTGAAAGTGAGGTGTGCAAAACAGTGGTGCAGTCACTACTGCTACTGTATGGTACAGAAACCTGGGCAGTGAAGGCAGAGCATTTGAGGAAGATAGAAGTGATGGAGATAAAATGTCTGACAAGTGTGGTAGGAGGCACACTGTGGAACTGAAAAAGAAAGACGTCATTGCAGAAGTCAAAAGTAGCTCCAATTGCAGAGATGGTTAAAAAGAACAAACAGGTTACAGGGCTGAAGGCTCATGGGCAAGAAAGCACAAGACAATCTACTGAAGATTTCGAACAGGCAGGAGGAAGGCAAGAGGAAACAAGGGCATACAGCAAAGAGACAAATGGACTGTGTGTGAGAGAAGACCTGCAACAGTCCGGCATGACTGTCGAATAAGGAAAGAGACTGGTACTGAATTGAGAAAAATGGCAGCAGTTGACATGACATTCCTACCCTATGTAGAAAATGGGAAAAAAGGGGTGATGAAGATAATTTTAAAGATTCAGGCAAAGGGGAAAGAAGACAGCCCTGCCTGGTTCCTCTTTTAAGTCTCAGCTTTACAGAAAGGAACCCTCCCCACTTTAATTATTATCTCCAGACTTTCAAAGATTCTTCTAATTAACTGTGCTAACCTCTCAGGGAATGCAAATGTTTCATTGCCCTACTCAAAAAATCTGCAACTGAATATACTGAATGCTTTCCTTGCATCACATTGTGACAGATCTTTTCGAAGTGTTCAAATGAAAGTAAATACAGTAAATAGTACTGTATTTTGTCTGTAGTGTGTGCAAATATAGAGCTATCATTGTAAATAAGAAGAATTTCAAAATGAAAATATTTTCAGTGCAGAGAAAGACAGAGGGAGAAAGAAACTTTTCTGTATTACCTAGAGTAAGTCTGTCTAATGAAACGTTTGTATAAAAGGAGAGCTGAGGTATGCAGATGCAGCCCCCTGAGGGATGGTATAAACAGCTTCACTGCCCCCTCCCCCACTGTAGGAACTGGCACCAATGTCCAAATCTACACCAAAGTACTATACGAGCATTCATATAGATGCACTGAATCAGGAATACCTGACAGGATAAAATCATCCTCCGCAAAGAAGAGTAAACCTGGCTGGTGGACATCTGCAATAAATAAACTATATAACAAAAGGAAAAATTACTGTCCAGGAGCAAGAAGGCGCAGGTGTCCAATTGGAAGCAATCTCTCCTTACCCTGAATGAACAAGCAAATAAGGGCATTAGTGAAATCCTCTAAAGCCAACTTCGAGTCCATACTGGCCACATCTACTAGAGACCATTGTAAGACCTTCTTCACATATGTCAGAAATCTCAAAGGAAGCACCCAGATCTGTTCAGAACTGGTGGTCAAAGACACCACATACACAAATGCTGTAGACAGAGCCAATCTACTAGTTCAAAGATTCAGTGAAAACTTCTCCCCTCTGTCCCCCCCATCAGTAAATCAGGACATCCCCAGTACCTACCCCCCACCCTTTATCTCTAGGGAACAGGTCATCACTGCCCTCTCAAAGGCAACAAATCCAGCCTCCATGGGACCTGATAATATCCCTGGCTGTCTACATGAACGCAGGCATGAACTTGTAGCACCATTAGGCACCTTATTCAACCAAAGCCTGAGTACCGGCTTTGTTCCAGCTGAGTGGAGGACAGCCACTGTCATCCCTTTACAGAAAGGTGGAACGTCCACCGATCTGGGAAATTATAGACCAATCAGCCTAACTAGCCTGATCTGCAAGGCCAAGGAACGGATTATCATGGACCTCATTAACAGGGACATTGGCAACCTCCAAATGCTCGACCCCACAAAGTTTGGCTTTGTTAAGCGGAGGTCGTATCTGTTAAATCTGGTCGACTTCTTTGAGACAGTCGCCAAAGCTATGGACGAGGGGAAGACTGTGCACACCGCCTACCTTGACCTGGCCAAAGCCTTTGACACTATTCCCCACTCGGGCATAGTAGACAAACTCTTTCAACTAGGCATCAATCCATATGTTAACCAGATGGATAGTAAAATGGCTCACTGATAGAACCCACCTAATCAAAATAGGGTACCCACCTCAAGCAGTCGACCTGTAACAAGCGGTGTACCCCAGGGGAGGTCTTGGGGCCTCTGTTATTTGGGATATACTTCTGTGAGGTGCAGGCCAAAACCAGTGGACTATGGCTGACCAAGTTTACAGATGACTGCAAGCTGGGCGCAGTCATCAGTTCCCCAAGTGATGTGGACGTCCTCCAAGAGGCTCTCACCCAAACAAATGGTCCCAGACGCATGGCCTGAAGTTTAATGCTAAAAAATGCATCATCATCCCCATTTGGGGAAAATGACATCCCCACATATTATCACATTAATAACAATGTAGAATGGCATACCCACATATTATCACAGTGACAACAATGTCCTAAGTACACAATCAGTAGTGAGGGATTTGGGCACTCAGGTTGATAGCAAACTGACTTCTGACCACCATGTTGCTTCTGTTGTACGGAAGCTTTGTACATGGCCCACCTCATAAGTAAGGGCATCTCATCCCGGAACAAAGAGGCCATAACATCTCTGTATTCTTCCCTTATAAGGCTAATTATTGAGTACAATGCCCCCTATGGCATGTAGCTCGCAAAACACATGCAGCAGCTAGAAAGACCACAGAGGCTCCTCACCAGGAGAATCCAGGGCCTCAAACATCTACCCTACACAGATAGGCTAAAAGCCCTATCCCTCTGTTCAGTTTAATACAGACTCCTCAGGGGTGACCTAGGTTTGACATATAAAGCAATCTCAGACCCCGCCTTAATGGGACTGCTGCATATCCGCAAGTCAAGTTCCACTCGAGCAATGTGTATGCGCGACCTCAACGTGGTCTGTGATATCAACAGACTTGTTGGCAGGACAGATGTGTCCCAGAGACTCCCCCATCTATGGAAGACTCCTTCTCCACATCAAGCAGAGTACCTCATTATCCCTTTTTAAGCGTAACCTGGATAACTGGATGGGAAACAGAAAATACACCCCTGGGATTCCACCTGTGTCCCTGCTGGACAAGAGCTTTGGGTGCTGACTTGTCTAAACATGGGCTAAACTCTTGGCTAGGCTTACAATTGCCTCAGGGCCAATAGCCTAGTAACCTCCTATGATCTTATGATTAAGTACGGTGGTTCTGAAGAGAGTGTTTGAAGTTCTGAAACTCGTCTAGCTGAAGTAATTGCCACCAAAAAGACAGTTTTCCAAGATAAAAATTTAAGGTCTACTTTGGCTGAAGGCTCAAACGAAGGATGTACTAAAGACTGTAATATCAATGTCAGACCCCAGTGTGGAGTGGGATCTCGAACTGGAGGTCTAAGCAAAAATGTACCTTTTATGAACGCCTTGCCCAACTTAGATAAAGCTAGAGAAGCTTTATTGCCAATGTGATAGCTGGAGATGAATGCTAACTGTACTTTAATGGTACAGAAACTTGCCCCAGTATGAAAAACAGATGCAAGGAAATCTAAAATAGTTGGTATTGGAGCAGTAAAAGAATCCAAGTCTCTTTGATGTGCCCGCAAAGAAAATCGTTTCTATTTATTCTTATAAATCTTTTTGGTTGAAGGTTTGTGGGACGAAAAAAGAATTTGGTGAACTGGGGAGGAAAGCCTAGAATATCTAGCCATCATTGGAATTAAAGAAATGATGAAGTCAACTTGAGGCCTGCAATGTCTGGATGAATCATTCCTGATGGGTGCGATAGAAGATCTGGACTAGTGTCCAGTGTCATTGGAGGACATCAGAACCACAACAAATAGTAAGTAACGCCAAAAACCAACCAAGTAGACACAGCAGGATGACCAATAAACAATATCATACAATGTCCATACAACTGTATTAATTCCAGAAAACTAGGGACGGTGAATACGGTGAATACAAATTGATTTATTCCAAGGTGAAAAAAGACTGATATCACAAACACGAAACCCACAATGGAAGTCACAGAAAAAATTTAGTTAAGCGCTTTCCCCTGGAATCAATCCCAGGCTTCTTCAGAACATTTTAAAAATAAGCAACAATGTGCTTAAATAACCACTCGTAACGTCATGTGACCCCCCACATCATTTATCACCATAGTTCGTTTAAATAAAATTAAGTCACAAACTTTCAATCCATTAAACACCCAAACCCACTTTAAAAATGTATTACAATAAAAATACAAACATTTAAGTTGATCTAATACAATATAATATAATATAAAATGTAAGAGACCTGGAAACCACCCGGTTTTAATAAATTAAAAAGATGTATTTACAAAATAAATAAATATGTGTTTGATAAACATTGTTTCTTATGTAATATCTCAGAACTAATGGTTAAATAAATATTAACCATTCCTTACCAAAACCCATATTTACCGTCCCTCGTTTTTTGGAATTAATACAGTCGTATGGACATTGTATGATATTGTTTATTAGTCATCCTGCTGTGTCGACTTGGTTGGTCCATGGAGGACATACTAGATGAGAGCACAGGAAAGAAAACCAGACTTGCCGAGGCCAGAAGGGGGCAAAGAGAATTACTTTGCTGACTTTCATAAGAAACTTCAGTATTAGGGGTAGAGGAGGGCAAGCATAAAATAGACTGGAGGGCCAAATGTGGACTAGAGCATTTCTCTGTGATTGCCCCGGGGGGGGGGGTTATTAAGAGCAAAGAACCTGCTACATTTGTTGTTGAGGGGAGAGGCAAACAAGTCGCAGCATGCTTGACCCATTTGTGGAAGCTTATCTTTGCCACTGATTGACAGAGATCACTTGTGAGGAGTCAGGTTGGTTCTGCTGAGCTTGTATGCTAATATGTTGGGATTTCCCTGGTATACAAGTCACTACTAGAAAGCAGCTGGAGGAGATCGCCAATTGCCAAACTCTCACTGCTTCTCAGCATAGGGGGTAAGATCTGGTTCCTCGTTTGTTGATGTAACAGACTACTGACATGATGCCCATCTGAACAGCAGCAGTTACTAGTGGAAGAGAGCTCTGGAGGGCCTGCAATGCTAAAAGTACCATTCTCATCTCTAGAACATTTATATGCAATTTAGTCTCATCTTGGGACCACGTGCATTGAACTGTCCCATCTCAAGTAATCCCACCCCCATCCTGAGAGCCATTTGTGGTCACTGTGGCTTTCGGGGAAGGAAGTACAGAAGGGCAGCCTTCATGAAGCTCTTCAGTGTGTAGAGATTTTCTGCAAACCTGAGAATTCTATTGGATGTCTTACAGATTGTCGATGAAAAGACCACTGCACTGCTAGAATCCACTGAAGAATTCTCATATGAAGACGAGCAGTAGTTACTAAAGTTATTGTAGCAGCCATCAACCCTAAGGCTTTGAATGTCAAGCTCGCTGGGGTGAGTGATGAGCAAAAATTTGATTGACATGCGATTTCATAGTAAGAATACCATTTTGAGGCAGAAAAACTAGGCAACTGAATGTCTAGATGAGCCCTTATAAACTCCAAGGCCTGAAATGGCCGAGGTTGGGACTTCACCAGATTTACTGCAATTCCCAGAGACTGAACTAGAAGTAGAAGGTAATCTCTGGCTTTTTGCAGAAGATGCCTGGATGGTGCAGTTAGCAGCCAGTTATCTAAATATGGCAACTCTCTGAATCCGCGCAGTCTTAGGTGAGCTGCTACCACTGCCATGCATTTGGTAAACACCCTGGTGGCTGCAGTGAGACCAAAGGGCTGAGATCAGAACTGATAATGACTGGCTCCAAGTTGGAAGTGTAGACATCTACAGAAGCATCTGCCCATTTTTATATGATAATAAGTGCCCTGAAGATTTAGAGAGCACATCCAGTCATCCTTATGAAGGAGAGGTAGAACAGACTGAACCATGACCATCCAGAACTTGGAATTCTTTCCAAACTGGCTCAAATCACAGACAGCCAAAACAGGTCTCAGGTCCCCATGATTTTTGGCACTAAAAAAAAACATGAGTAAATTCTGGATCCTCTTTGGTCTGGAGGGACCATCTGGATGACTTTTGTCCAGAAAATTTTAAATTTCTAGAGCTGCTTGTTCCTGTTGATTGGGTGGAACATAGGGGAGAACTTTTCTCTTCTGTGGATTAACTTAGGAAAAGGGAATGAAGTATCCTCTGGATATGTTCCTTTGCACCCAAGAATCTTGTATGATGGCTGCCAGGCTTTTGGGTGTAAGAATAAGTGCTCTCTGACTGCCTCCAGACAGTCAGGTAACCTTTCAAAAGTGCCGAAAAGGCCTGCCCGAAAAAGAATCCAGAGAACCTTGATTCTGCAGACACTCTCTGCCACGAAGGCAGCATCTCCCATTATAGTTCTTTCCCCCTCTGCCTCTGGGGAAAAACCTCCATGCAATTCCTGGAAAAGACCCTTCAATCTTCTGAACCACACCTTCTCCACACCTTCTTACCACGGCATTGATTCCTAGGAAAGGTTCTTTGTGGGGTAGAGAAAAACGGATTCCCATGGCAGAAAGGGTCTGTCCTTCCTTCGCACAGCAGATGATCATGTCTAACTGTTGGTCCAGAAAGGGACATCCATCAAATGGGCACCACAAAATCAAACAACCGGATCCAGGCACGTCTCCTAATGGCTATGCCTGAACCAGCATCCCATGAAGAGCCTTCAGCTGCATGAGAGATTAACCTTATGGACGTGTTAGCAATGGATTGCAGGGGTGGTCAGTCATGAGGAAAAAGATTTCTGCTCCTCTACAGACATAGACCCTGGGGGAGAGTTAGAGAGTTCCTCGTTAAAGTCCCTCTGTAACCTCATGAAATTTGCCAAATCATTCAACAACTGTAAAGTGAAGGTCCCTGATTGTATACACTTGCTTCCTGAACCTGTCCAATGCCCTAGACTCCCTGTCAGAGTGGTGCAGAGAGGACCTCTGTTCAGCCAACTCCTTTTTAGTAGCTGCTGCAATGACCATGGCATCTAGAGGAAGTCCTTTCGTCCAATGCAACCTGTCTGACGGGGCACAAAGAATCTTGTCCGGGCGTTTAGGGATTGCTTCTACAGAGTCCGATTCCTTCCATGTTCTGTGGGAGACCAGGTCTATCAGCTCATCCACAGACGGGTAACCCAAGAAGTAGATGGTCCTGACCTTAAGGTTTCAAAGAACACTGTTTCCTAGTGGGAAGGGTTCTGGAACTGACCAACCACCTTTCTGGCAAAGGATCTCTAAGATGTCCCTGAATGAGACATCCTCGGGTAGAGATCTAGGGGACCCTTCCCCTTCACCAAAATCAGTGTCTTCTTTGATGGATTCCTGTGGGGAATCCAGGTGCCTCCTTTTGCACACACTCTTCTGAGGGACCTCCTCAGTGGGGTGCCCTGGGGAAGTGCCAGAAGAGATGGGAAGCCCCGTAGTGGAAACTACTTGAAAGCTCATCTGGGCTGGCTGTCCTTGAGGCATAGGATGACAGAATTCAGACACAGGATCCAAAGGAGTTTGGGGTATGGATCTGAAGAAGGAAGAGTCGAAGTCCATCTAGGTAGAGACAATACTTCACCAGCTCGACAACCAAGGGCTCAGGAGACATGAAGGGGAATCCCACCATAGCTGAATCTTTCGGATCGAACAGCCGCTGTGGCCCGCAAACCCTTAGATCTGAAGGGAGATTCACAGCTGAGCTATCTAGTACCAAATTTCCAAGAGGAAGTAATGCCTCTAAAAACTTTGGAGTTGAGGTCAACCGAGAATGAAGCAGCCTCTGCGAGTACAGCAGCTGCAGGGTCCTAAAGAGCAAGTACATAAACCAAAAAATGGATCAGCAAATAAGGCACATAAAAATAATGGAAAATACTTGAATAAAAGTATTAGGTTCAATTTAAACAGACCGGTTTCGGCAATTACTTTACAGAGCCTTCATCATTGTGTGAATGTATACAGAAAAAGAACCTATATATAAGAAATTCCTTGAATCATGTGATTCATTACAAATTTTCATTGAGACCAGGCTTAAAGAGCCCAAGTTTAATAATCCATTTTTTCTCCATTGTATTCAATAACTCATGCCAACCTAATTTATTATTTCTAGATCTCAAAATTTTATCAATGATGATGAAACTGAAACATGCATTATGATGATATAAAGAATGTTTATATAGAGCATTTGTTTCCCTCTTGTTCCTGATGTCACGGAGATGATCAGATATGCGTAGTTTCAATGGTCTAGAGGTTTGACCAACATAAAATGCAGAACAAGTGCACTTAGCCAAGTAAATGACCCAGTCAGAGGAGCAATTAGCAAAGAATTTAATATTAAATACCTCAGGGGTATTGTGACTGGTAAAACTTTCAGTTTTAAGTAACTTGGTACAGTATGTGCAATGTCCGCAAGGAAAACATCCAAATAAAGGTTCACCTCATAATGTAGTCTGTATAGTGTGAGTGGTTTTAGCATCGCAGTGTTTAAAATGATTAAAGAAAGCAGATAAATTTTTACCCTTATGAAAAGAAAATGAACATCTGTCACCAAGGATTTCCTGAAGTCTGGGTTCACATGTTAATATATTCCAATTTTGTTGGACCATATTAATCAATTTATTGGTGTTATGTCCATAAGTGGTGATGAATCTGGGAGGTTCAGAGTTGGATTTATGACTGGTCTTGTATTGTAATAACTCTTCACGTTTCATGCTGTCAACAATGTGTTTGGTATGTACAAGATGACCCAATTTATATCCACGATCGTGAAATCTATGTACAAGATCATCACTGAAACGTGTGTATGTGTCTTGATCTGAACAAATGCATTTGATACGCATGAACTGAGATTTGGGAATGTTTTTGCAAATGTGTGGAGAATGGAAGCTGGAGGCATGGAGTAGTGAATTATTTAATGGGAATTTTTGGTGAATTTCTGTAGACAGCGTATGATCTGATGTGCGACAAACCAACACATCTAAAAAAAACATTTTATTTTTATCAAAGCTGACAGAAAATTCGATTCCCCATTTATTATCATTCAAATAAGTTATAAATTCTGAGAGATATTCACTATCTGACCTCCATACCAACCAGCAATCATCTAGATACCTATGCCAAATGTCCATCTCATCAATATAAATATTGAGAGATCTGTCATAAATTACCTGTTCTTCAAAATACGCCATGAATAAATCCGCGTATATGGGTGCAAAAGAAGCCCCCATGGCTGTCCCCTTTGTTTGCAAATAACACTTTCCCTTATAGAAAAACACATTCTTAATCAGTACGTTCCGTCAAACACAACAAAAGAGTATTAAAACCTGGCCTATATAGTTCTGTGTTATTGAGCCAAAATTCCAAAGCTTCCAAACCGGCCCAGTGTGGAATGTTCAATTTCAGAGGAGGAGAGAACATGTGATGAAATGTTGGTGATGTTATTATTCACTTTGTCACAAACATTTGCAATGGAGTTTCCATATTGTCTACAACCTTTATGTTTTCTGCCCCCCTCCTCCTACGTGTAAACCCTGCGTGATTGTAGAGTTGCTTCTTTTTAATGCTGGTGATCCTGTAGCACCCCCTGAGTCAGTATCTGGACCAGAAGAGGAATAATCATCAGCTGAAGTATCAGTATTTGTGTTTGAAGATGTGCCTTTTTTAAGAATAGATTTTGTCCGTTTCCTTTTGGGGTGGTCCGGTTATGGGCAATGAAACGGACATCTCTGAAATTGAGATCTTGAATAAAGGATTATCTTTCATCCCTGGCTTTTTTGTTTCAGAAGAAAGTTTTGCTCAGGATATTATTTCATTTTGTAGAATGCTTAATTTAAAATTATTTTTTCAGGATCAACAACCATCAAAGATCTCTGATGAATTCAAAAACCACAGATCTTCTTTCATGCCGCCTATGAATCATCATGTTTCCATGTTTCAACAAGCTATGTTAAAAGAACTTCATTTCCATTCAAGATCTATTCCGCCCTCATCAAATAATGTGTCTAAAACATGTATGGAGAATACCACTAATCTAGCCAACAATCATGAGTTGGTTATTATTGGTGCTGATAAAGGAGGTTCAATTGTTGTTCAGGACATCTCACAATATGATCATGAAGCATTCAGCCAGTTATCTAATGCACATTATTATTCTGAATTATCCCTGGATCCCACACCTATTTTTAAAAAACAGATTCTTTTCTGATATCAGCTGTTGAAGAGGGGATCATTACGAAAAATATACAGTTCCAACTTACCATTACCAATCCCTGCCCACAATACATATACTTTCTACCTAAAATTCATAAAGATCTTCACAACCCCCCAGGCAGACCCATTGTTTCTGGCAAAAATTCATTAACCGAGCCACTGTCTTTGTTTTTGACTAAACATTTACAGCCTCTTTTACAATGTGTCCGAGCTAGGATCAGGGACACTACTGAATTTCTCCAAATAATTTCAGACACACAATTTAAGCCAGATTGGTTACTATGCACCTTAGACATCAAATCATTATATACGAACATTCCACACTGGGCCGGTTTGGAAGCTTTGGAATTTTGGCTCAATAAGACAGAACTATATAGGCCAGGTTTTAATACTCTTTTTTTGTGTTTGACGGAACATGTACTGACTAAGAATGTGTTTTCCTATAAGGGAAAGTGTTATTTGCAAACAAAGGGGACAGCCATGGGGGCTTCTTTTGCACCCATATACGCGGATTTATTCATGGCGTACTTTGAAGAACAGGTCATTTATGACAGATCTCACAATATTTATATTGATGAGATGGACATTTGGCATAGGTATCTAGATGATTGCTGGTTGGTATGGAGGTCAGATAGTGAATATCTCTCAGAATTTATAACTTATTTGAATGATAATAAATGGGGAATCGAATTTTCTGTCAGCTTTGATAAAAATAAAATGATTTTTTAGATGTGTTGGTTTGCCGCACATCAGATCATATGCTGTCTACAGAAATTCACTGAAAATTCCCCGAAAATAATTCACTACTTCATGCCTCCAGCTTCCATCCCCCACACATTTGCAAAAACATTCCCAAATCTCAGTTCATGCGTATCAAACGCATTTGTTCTGATCAAGACACACACACACGTTTCAGTGATGATCTTGTACATAGATTTCACAATCGTGGATATAAATTGGGTTATCTTGTACATACCAAACACATTGTTGACAGCATGAAATGTGAAGAGTTATTACAATACAAGACCAGTCATAAATCCAACTCTGAACCTCCCAGATTCATCACCACTTATGGACGTAACACCAATAAATTGATTAATATGGTCCAACAAAATTGGAATATATTAACATGTGAACCCAGACTTCAGGAAATCCTTGGTGACAGATGTTCATTTTCTTTTCGTAAGGGTAAAAATTTATCTGCTTGCTTTAATCATTTTAAACACTGCGATGCTAAAACCACTCACACTATACAGACTACATTATCAGGTGAAGCTTTATTTGGATGTTTTCCTTGCGGACATTGCACATACTGTACCAAGTTACTTAAAACTAAAAGTTTTACCAGTCACAATACCCCTGAGGTATTTAATATTAAATTCTTTGCTAATTGCTCCTCTGACTGGGTCATTTACTTGGCTAAGTTCACTTGTTCCGCATTTTATGTTGGTCAAACCTCTAGACCATTGAAACTATGCATATCTAAGCATCTCAGCGACATCAGGAACAAGAGGGAAACAAATGCTCTATATAAACATTCTTTAAATCATCATAATGCATGTTTCAGTTTCATCATCACTGATAAAATTTTGAGATCTAGAAATAATAAATTAGGTTGGCATGAGTTATTGAATACAATGGAGAAAAAATGGATTATTAAACTTGGTGGGCTCTTTAAGCCTGGTCTCAATGAACATTTGTAATGAATCACATGATTCAAGGAATTTCTTATATATAGGTTCTTTTTCTGTATACATTCAAACACTGATGAAGGCTCTGTAAAGTAATTGCCGAAACCGGTCTGTTTAAATTGAATCTAACACTTTTATTAAAGTATTTTCCATTATTTTTATGTGCCTTGTTTGCTGGTCCATTTTTTAGTTGAGGTCAACCCCTCGGATCCCAGTGCTGATACTTCAAGCTCTGACAGCCATCATGCTCCAACAGGGTTGGAGCTGATTGGATCAGGGAAGTCGTTGGAGTCGAGGATGCTAGGACCTTTGGATCCGATGGTGCAGTTATCGGGGCCTTGGGATCTGAGGACTCCAAAACTGTGAGTCGGATTGGAAAAGGACCGTCTATAGGCTGGAAGGTAGATATAAGGCTTTTGGATCCGGTGAGAGAAAGAGCCTGCAGAACCCCCATCTGGATCTGGGTTCTGATGAACTTCCTCAACATCTCAGCCATCTCTGACTCCCAACTCCAGGAGTACCTAACAGAAGAGTAAGTAGATGGTGGCCTTGAAGACTTTTCTGGGGTCTCTTGGAGGAATGGAGGCCTCAAAGTAGGAGATACCCAACTCCGTGGAGAATCTTGAAGAACGGACTCAAGGAGACTTAGTACCTACAGGTATTGGATTCAAAGCTTTTGGACCCAAGGTCTTGGTTACTTTCACAGGAGGCTGTGATAAAGGTACTGACTGAGGCAATTTGGATGAAGAATGTTTCCTATGCTCTTTAGCTTCATTAGAATTTGGGGGGGGGGGGATGAGCCCCTGATGAAGATTGTACTATAAGAAGGAGCCGAAGCTGGAAGATGACTTTTGAGGATTAATTTATTCCTGCGGTCACTTAATGCCTTGACATTAAAGGCTACACAAAATACATCAGGATGTGCCCAGATCTGCTGGCCCCAAGGAGTATACGCACTCCACCTGGGCATCAGAGTTTGGGATCTTATGCCCACAAGAAGTGCACTTTTTAAATCCAGTATGCCTTAACAGCCATAATTAAGAGAATTTAAGTTGTTTTGATTTTTTGAGGAAACAAAGGGCTACCAACTGTGGTAGCTACAGAATACCTCAAAAGAGGTAGAAAATAGGTCAAAAGTCTACCAACTATGGTGGTCAGAGAATACCTCAAAGAGGTAGAAATGGAAAGGTTATAAACAAAGTTTAAAAATTTACCCTATGATAGAAAATGAATCAAAAAGGAAGGTAAGGGAGATAGTACACAGTACAACTAACAAACATAATAGAGAATTGTAAATTTTAAAGTTCAACTTACAAAACAATATTTCCCCAAGCTCGAGAAGTCACAATCCCGTCCGATCTTGAAGAGCGGCAAACGACATCTGAGGTAATTCAGTGATCAGGGGCATTTATGGGTAAGGAAGAAGCTCGGGAGTCAGATTTTAGAATCTAAAGAAAGTGGCCAAGTCAGATCTGAAGGTCAGAACTGCATCCATTCGTTGAAGAAAGAATGAAAATGACATCAGATCATATGTTCCCAATTACCTCTTTCTTCCCCATCACACCCCCAACATTTGCAATGTACCCAAGGAAAACTTCTTTGGAATTTACTCGTGGTGAAAAAAAAAAACTAAGTAAACAATTCCAAGCAAAAATCATAAATCTTCTAGATATTTTTGCATAATTTGGAGCCATACATAACATCCTCCCATTCTTTCTTTGTGAATTGTTTATCGCATCTCTCTTTCCCATCTTTCTGGCCTCCTTTGATATATTCCTATAGTTATAATGCAATATTTTAAAAGCCTACTAGATTCAACTAAAAACTCTACCAAAGAAAGCAGGCCTTTCACTTAGGATTTCCCCATCTCTTTCTCCTTGCCTGTACTCTGATATGAATCCCTGATAGGGAAGGTAGTCTAGCCTGCAATCCAAATGTCTTCTTGGCCTCTTCTCATTCTATTATCTTTCCTTCTCTAGTTATTTGCTTCCAATACCTTGGCTCCTTTCCCATTTTTCTCAAGTAAATTCCAGCGCCCATTTGCTTATTCTGTGTATCCCTATCTGCAGTCATCCCTTTCATCAATTCTCTTTTCTCCATCTTGTGTTTGCTTAGTTCTTAGAATACTTTCTGCTACTTTATGAATACAATATTCTGTATGGCTGTTATTACTCTCCTTAAGGATCTCCATCCAAAATCCCATGGTCTCCTTATTTCTTGAAGTTCTCCCCTGCTTTATAAAAATCCCTTTCCACTTTGAATTATAACTTTCTGCTTGTGTTATGTATATGAGCCTTTGTGTAGCTCTAAAATATTCCTCGCATCAAGTAATCCTAAACCACCTTGTTCAATTGGAAGGATCAACTTATCCCACTTAACCCTTGCCCCCTCTTCCCTCCAAGAAAAAATATTTCAACTCTATATTAATTGCTGTCCACAACATCGACTCTGGTTGATAAAAATATGTATAAACCTAAAGGGACTAAAATCATTTTCATTGCTTGTGTCTCTTCCTGTGTGTCCATACACAATAGCTTCCAGTTTCTCAGTTTTTATATTATCTTTTTAGTCTCCTCCCACATATCCTTAGCTGCCATAACAAAATCCTTTTCAGCCCATACTCCCAAGTACTTCATTTTATGGTGTCCCCATAAATACGGGTATTGCTGAAGCAATTCATGTGTGGGTACATAGTGTGCAGCAATAGCCTTTGTTTTATCTTCATTAATTTTATATTCAGGGAAGACTTGAAACTACCTCCAATGTTCCACAACAATGAAATGTCCTTTTCTGGTTGTAACAGGTACAAACTAATATTGTCTACAAATAAAGCCAACTTTTCTTGATAACCATACCAATTATATCCTTGAAGTTTTGAGTCCCTTATTTTGTTTGCCAATGGCTCTAAATATAAAGCAAAGGAGAAAGTGGACACCCCTTCCTAGTTCTTCTCTTCAGACACAACTTATCAGAGAAGAACCATCCCACTTTAATTTTTGCCTCCAATCACTCATATGTCCTTTTAATTAACCATGATTGCATCAGAGAATGCAAATATGTCCACTACCCTACTTATAAAATCTCATCTTACTTCATTGAATGCTTTCTCTGCATCAAGACCCCCAACAACAATGGCATTTTCTTATATTCTGCTTCCCTCTGGGTCATCACTGTTCAAGTAATGTTGTTAAATTCTACTCCCCCATACTTCTCAACCTCTTACAGGAAGAAATCTGGGCAAAGCCATAATTACTGGGGGGGGGGGGACAAAAGCTGCAAAATAGGGACAAATATTAAATATTATTCTTACAAACATAGAAAGTTGATAGAATAATAGGTTTTGCATTAGCATGCATTTTCTGAAGGGTATGAAGTCAAACTCAAATGACTTGTCATTTTCTGACTAATTCTCAATGATTTGCAAGAAAATCAAAATTTTATGAGGAACAGATGAAAAAATATGAGGCAAAAATCTGGACACTGCAAAAGTCTGTACAGGTGTGAGGTAAGCCCCCCTCCACAAAATCACAGTGATGCATATCTAGCAGTTTTGGCAACACCCTTGCCATTCTTTTAACTACTATACACAAATTTTACAATCATGGTTTAAAACTAATATGGGCCTATATGAAGATGGTTCTGACTGGTCCATTAGAGCACAGACAATCATCCATCTATTTAATTACCTGAATAAACTACTATAAAATTCAACAAGGAGTATATTCCTCCCACAGGGACAGCATCAGACAGTGAGTCTCCTAGCAGAGTAAATCCTCTATCTGGAATAAATCTTTTGTACTGTGTTTCTTTTTAACAGGTTAGTGGGGAAAAGCACCAGTGTCTCATTTTTTTCTTCATTGCTCTGTATTTTTATCTTAGCTGTTATTGGTACCCGACTTGAAATAATTATTGGATGTATGTCAAAGATTACAATTAAATGCACACGTTTCTATGAAATATAATTTCTATCTAGTCTAGCCCAGTTATTGCACCTTGGGGAATAATATGTCAATTCTCTTTGAGCTCCTACTACTGAATTCACATCTTCAATACAAATATTTTAATACATTTCTTCAGAAATCTACCCTCAAGGACACATCACTGTTGCAAATCAAGTTCCAGACTCCAATTATAAGCCATATTCCCTGCTGAAAGCTGATTTCTCTCCAAATTTTCTTAAATTCCACAACAGCAGTTTTAGGTGGAATATAAATACCTGCCAATAGCCCATTACCACATATCTACCATTATTAACTTTTTACTTTGTCTATCACTATTGGAGATCCTGTAGCAATTAGTCCAAGTCCTTCCATTTTCCTTTGTCCCTGATATTCTGCTGAATATCCATCTTGAAATCCTCTCTTTATTAAATTCATATGCTCACTTTATTCCAAATGTGTCTCCTGTAGCACTATTAGCACACTGCATTTTTTAATACAATTCAATACTCTCATCTTTTTGTCTATACTTGTGAGACCATTCACGTTCTAAAATAATATGGATAGTGTAGCCACTATAAGAAGAAGTTATTATTCCCACCTATTATATATGACAGCTTTTTTAAATGTCCATTTCTAGTTTTTGTGTTATGCATCCACTAAAGACTGGCAGGTTTATCCCTTATACAGTTGTTTCTTGTCATCGCTGCTTGAACCAGTCACACTTTACAAGACTTTTTGTTATAATAAAAACCCTCAAAAAAAACCCACATTCCCCAGAACACATCCATAATCTATTAACTGAAAACAAACACACAAAACTAAATACATTTTCAGAACACCCTCATAACCTCTTAACTTAGAACAAACACAAAACTATGCATATCTTCAAAAATGAAGTTTAACCCTCTTGATAGAAACAAATGCCCCACATCATCAGCTGTACCCACAGTCATTACCTAACCTAAAATTACACTACACTTGATAAAATGCATGTTACAACCTGTGCTCCCACTTATCTATATTCCCCTCCCAGATGTGAACAGTTTGTATGCATGTGTTTCAGAAAACACTAAACTTTTAACCTTAATAAAAAGTGCATCGGCCATCTTTAAATAAAACTAAATTTTATACTGTTTTAGTAAATGCACTGAGCTATTTAGGTACCAGGAAAGCTACATCTGTTATGCACTTCCAATAATTTCAAACTTTATTTTTACTAAGCATCTTCCTCTTGTACCTTTTAAGTTGAAGTTTATCTCTGCAAACAATGTCCACAACTCTCGAGATTTACAGCCTGAATATGTAAGTCAGCATGTCTCCATGGAAACATAACACAATGTACAGCTGCCTTCAGCTGCATTCTTAACTCATGCTGAACATTTTCTTGCTAAAAGAAAACTTTCCATTACATTCAGTATTTTCCTACTTTTAACCCCCCCCCCCCCATGCTTACATAAGAAACTTATCAGATTAAGCCAAGGGCATTAATCCAGACATTCACCTATGCAAGAGTGAGAGAAAACATCTCAGCTCTACATATAATCAGTGCACTTTTACAAACCACCCAAACAACTCAAGATTACAGACTGTTAACTTCAGCATGCTTTGTCCAGCCTTTCTTTTTACACTGTAATGCCTACATTTCTTAAAACTAAAAATGAAAATGTACTTAACGACTTCAGTATTTTTATCACATACAACAAACACTGAAAAAATGGTTTACTATATAACATGCAATTTATTTACGAAATGTTTTGTACAAATATTAACAAAAACTTTCTCTTACAGCAACTTTTTTTGGTTTAATGTCCTTCCAGACATCAATGACATCAAGTGGAATATATGCCTTTTAATCCCCCACATGTTTATCAAAATCAAAAGAAGTCCAATCTTTCTCAGACACTTTTTCTTGTAAAGCCATACTTCACAAATGTGATTGATGCTTTATAGTCTCACATTTATTCACCAACTTCTGTGTTGCTGGTCTTTCTGCTTATCTCCATTTCGCAACCCTAAACTCTATTTCAAATCCAAGGTACTCCCAATTCTTCAAGTCAGCTGTGCGTTTCTGTATCTCAAGCATTTTCCTTTTGAACACTGGAAAAGGTTTCACTGACAAAATCTCTCTACGAGCTTTATTAACAGAAGAATAAGAATGAAAGTCCCCATCTGTTTGATGGCTCACTTTTAGTTGGACAAACTTTTGCACCCCCCCCCCCCCCAGCCTGATCTGCATAAAAAACTCTGATCTTTCAGGAAAAAATATTCTGAAGATAGCTGAATACAGCAGCTTGAATCTCACACCTGCCTCTCAACATACCTTGATTACGGGAACAAATTTGCTTCTATTCTGTTCGGTGTACAGCAAATAATCATTTTTCACAAATGCTCTACTGACTCCAGTTTTTAATGCCTTGCCTTTCTGTCACAACTTTGCCTGTATTAACCCTTTCAGCTGGTATGACTGCATATTTATTAATACAGGTCTTGGCTGCTTTCTCATGGCCATGTCTGGAGCATACACACAATGTGCCCTTTCAATTAAAAGATCCTACTGTGGAATACAAGTCCAGTTACTTATGTGTGCTTTCATAAAATTAACACATTCTGTTCCTTCCAATTTCTTACAGCAGAAAATGTCAGGTTTTCTCTGTGTGCTCTGTCATCTAACTCTACCATTTTTTGAAACCACTCTTCTTGAGACAGCCTTTTTTTAATTTCGACCTCTGAATTATGCAGTTTTTATCCTCTCATCTAATAAGCTGTCTAAAGCTTGTTATAATTTTTCCAGCCTTTAGTTATTTGAAATGATATACACCTTCAACAATTCATTTTTAAATCGTCTCTAACCATATTTGATTTTGTTTTTCCTCAAGATTACTAGAAGTCATGTCTAGCACTACAGCTGGAGCTTGAACTGTTTTTATCTGAACAACTGCAGGATTCTTTCCATTCAGCATTTTCTCTTCTTCTTTTGGCTTTTCCCGGTTAGGGGTCGCCACAGCAGATCACCTGTCCGCTCATGATTGGCAGTTGAGTTTTATGGTGTTTAGTTGCCAGCCCAGCACCCAACCTTACACAGAAGGGGCACACATGCACACACTAGCGCCTACGGCCAATTTAGAGTGTCAAATCCACCTACAACATGTCTTTGGGATGTGGGAGGAAACCAGAGCACCTAGAGGAAACCTTTTGACCACAGAGAGGACATGCAGACTCCGCACAGAAGGCACTCCAGCCGAGGATCAAACTGGAGAACTTCTTGCTGTGAGGCGGGAACGCTAACCGCTATACCACCGTGGCCACCCAGTCAGCATCTTCACTTTTTCTAAATGATTTTCTTTCAGGCTCTCTAGGTTTCTTCTTTGTTGGCATCCAAGCAGTGTACAAAACTGGCAGAATTACTAGCCTTTATCTCTCAGTCTCTTTCTTCACACTGGGAGAGCAAAAATTAAGCTGTTGATCAGTATGCAGCCATCTTTTATGTCCTTGCTAGCTCAACCTTCTTGATAAAAGAAACAAATTAATTGATCTTTGTAATAACTGTACGAATATAAGGTTTGAACTCTGCGCCTATATGCATGCACTGCTTAATATAAGACAGTATTTTTGTGTACTGTTTTCTCCTATTGGCATGGGTTGTGGCTGAAAAAAAGGTCCTTGGACAGTTTGCTTAGCTGTCTAAAAAAGGAAATAAAGAAATACACACTATTGTATGTTCATAGGTATGAGAAAGACAGCCTAACTGCCAAACATAGTTTTAATACAGAGTATGGCAAACTGATACATTGTGTAGATGTTCTCATTTTTTACTTCAACAAAGGCAAACATTTTGTTTCAGCTACCTTAATTACTTCTTTTGAGCTCCGCTAGTGACATGAAATTCTCCAAAGTGATTCTATTTTTTAAAAACCCTGCTAGGTCTACATCAAGTACTCTGCAATTTACCTTCAGGCAGTGAGCCTATTAGCAACTGCTTACTTGACAATAGAAACAATTTCACAAATTTACAGCAATGAAGTGTTATAAAACTTATCCTGACCCAGGATTAAAAGTTTAACGGGATGAGGCTTCTTGCAGGTAAATGCAGACCACCTGATCTTGTGGGCCTAAGAATAGTTGTAAGTTAGACCTCACTCTGGAATACTTCAGATCATCAGAGGAGTTCAATCAGTATTAGAAAGTGGATAGTATATAACCCAGTACGGGAAAAATCCTTAACGACATAAGACACTGTACCCTTCCAGAGTGAGATAAACAAACTGGAGATACCAGTTAAAATGGGAACCACCTAAGCAGGATAAAAACAGACAAGGTCCCTAAACAAAAGCTACTTGGAGAGGGGCTAGACCCAGGAATTATACAGAGACAAAGGAATTGGAGCCTACAAATACTAATCTTCAAAGAAAGCAAATAAACTTTAGAGCAGCTCAGACAGAGAGAATCCTATACATGCTGAACAATGACTAAATGTACAAGCAACAGATGCTGTAGCTAGGGAGTCGCACAGTGCATCAAATATGCATTATTTTGAGGCAACCTACAATTTTGTTTACAGACTGACTTCAAAACAAGACGTTATTAAACAGCTCTTGGTACCCAGCTAATATAGATCTTCGTGCTGAATCTAGTGCACAGCCATGTGTGGGCTGGCCATTGTGGGAAGGTAAAACAAAAGGTAATTTTGCTCAATAGTCCATGTGGTAGTAGAATAATGGTACTGTTCACATCAAGAGTGACAGGAAAAGTTTTCAAAGAAACCCAGTATTGGCCCCAATGGTGCCTGTGCCTACAACAGAAACCTCATTCTAAAGGTTAGTTATGGGTTAGTCAGAAGACACCACGATTCATTAGCTGTCACACATTATAACACCAGATACCCAGAAGTCACTCTCTTGCAAACAGCCAGTGCTAAGATCATCACTAGCGTGTTGGTATTACTTTGTTTGCAGGTTGAGATACCGAAGAAGATTCTGTTTATCCTGCTGGATCAGGGAAATCCATTAGAGTCTCATGCAGCAGCAGCCTTGAGGTGATCAGTACAAGTTAAACAAATAAAAACCTTTGAGTAATATACTCAGAGACAGACTTTAGTAAAATGGTTCAATATGTCAACAAAATACTGATAAAACATTAACCAAGAAGGGAAACCTGGTATCTACTGCAGCTTTATGTTCTATCAGCCTAATGAGAGATATTCAAGGCTTTTAAAGGGTTCCCCCTCTGAATTATTAAGTGGGCATCAGCCCTGGAAAGTGAAGGATATAACAAAAATGAAAGAGGAAAAAGAAAATATACTCCATCATGGCATTCTGCAGCATTACAGGAGGCATTTAAAGCCATAAAGAACACAAGACTAAAGCTTAAAAAGTTCAATCTCACACTAAGGCTAGGTGTGCAATGGTCAGTGAATTTCAGCCTGGAGATCAAGAGATTGCGTTTACGCTATATTTGGAAACAAATCCAGGCCTCTTGGTAGAGGCACTATGAAGTAAAATAAAGAATGGGTCAAAATAATTATAAAGCTTACCATTCTGATAAATGAAAACATCGACACTGTTATACAAGTGTTCTAAAACCCTGATGCGACAAGGAAACTCTAGTGGTCACATACAACCTGGGGCAGTTGGAAGAGACAAATTCTGAGCCAAAAACCAAAATAGAACAGACACTGTTTTCATACCAAAAAAAAGCAAAGAAATGTATGAGTAAAAATAAAAAAGTGTTTTCTACCTTGGAAGTATGAGCCAGTTTAACAAGTCATGACACTGTACGAGACAAATACAAAAGTGAAGTTTCTAGCCTTAAAGGATTCCTGAGACGAAAGATAAAGGGATACTAATGAGGTAAAAATGATGCTGTCTCAGAGGGTGATTTGCACTGCACAGTGAGGAGGAAAAAACATTGCGTCAGAAATCAAACCTGATGGAAGCACTTCTGCAATGATAGCTGTAAGCCAAGTCTATATTCCATTCTTTAATAATCATTACTAATCCCACCCTGCACGCAATCAGCCAAAGTTGTCCTACTAAAGGAATGAGAGCCAAACTCGCTCACTCCAAAAATGATGCAAGAACCTTATAGCTCATTTCTTCCCTGCTCGGAGTGAGTGTCTCCGGAGTCCAATTATTTCCCCAGAAAGAGAAAGTTGGGTGCTAGAGAGCAGGCCATTTCATGTTCATGTAAGCTCTCTCTTCCAAGTACCTAACCACTACCTGACAGTGGCCAGTTAGCTCAATACACAATGCTGCTGTAGGAGGTATCATATATGCATGCACACATGCATACCTTCATGGACTACATGCAGCAAGCAGCCATACCAATCCAACAGTGGTGTCTTGCAATGCCCGCAGTGTTTCTGCGTGGGGTCAACAATGCAGCTGGTCCTATAGGTTTCCCTCTTTTGGGGAATGGGACAGCATACACTAGCCACTCGCTCTTATGCCCAAGCTGCTAATCAAACTCAGGTCATCTGGGTTGCAAATTGGGCTTTATCCCTCTATGCCACAGGGCCAGGGTAATTCCATCTACCATTAGGATACCTACTCCATGTCACAAGATTGTTAAACTGAAAAGCTGGGACCTGCCAGGTACTTCATGACCTCAGCCCTAAAAAGCAAGTACTGGCAGGTGTCTTTTACACAGACAGTAAAGGAAAATATGGATCCTTGTATGTTAGATCAATATCAGGTCCTCTTATTTAGTTGCATGGGGCTCTGCAACATTTTGGTTGTTAACAGACAAGACTCTATGCCCACAACACCATTATGCACTTGCAAATGGAAATGACAATCATTTAGTCAAGAGTGGGCTAACTATATTCTAAAAGTGCAGACACTGCCTGACTCCCTTTTGCAGACTGGATAAATTCGAATTCAGCAAAATGTGTCACTGTCCTATCTCTGGTGAAGCTGTAAGTGGGGGGAAAAAAGTGAAGACCACTCAAGGCAGTTTTTGATCATGACCAAAACTCAAGTAAGGGCCTTCTTGGGTATGGTTAAGTGCTACCAGTAATGTATCCCTCATTTTGTCACCTTGGCTACTACTCACAGACATGACTAGAGGCTGACATTATAAACTGATGAAATGGAATTAAGAAAAAGAACACTTATCTATGCTGAAAGTGGTCCTCTGTGCATACAAAGTCTTGGAAACACCCAGTATTATCAACCGTGTAATATTTACGCAGATGCTTCAGATGTTAGTCTGCAAACAGTGTTATCACAAATGGTTTATGAGAAACACCCTGTTATGTATCTAAGCAGGAATTTTTCCAACGCAGAGAAATAACACTCCATTACTTAATAGGAATGCTTGGCCATCAAGCAGTTCCTGAGAAATCTGTGTTACTTTCTTTGCCAGATATTCTGAATCATTATCAACCATCCTAGTTTAAAATTATTTCTGCAACACGAGGATAAGAAAGATGGATTGCCCAGTGATTTTTGGTTCTGGAGCCATTGTGTACAGCGGGTGCCCACAGGATCAGATCAGCCCATAGCAGTTCAAATGCCTTCACTCATTTCATTTCCCTGCCATTTACATTTCTGAGATGGGAAAGTTTTTTTTTTTTTTTTTTTTTGCATGGGTGGGGGGCTGCTAAAGCTATATGGAGCTTACTTAGACCCAATCTTAAATGGTTAATGGGATGAGTCTGCCTGAAGGTAAATGCAAAGCATTTGATCATTTAGGCTTAATCAAGGTTGCTAAAAGCTCAAATCACTTTATAGTACTTCAGAGCACCAGAGGAGCTCAAGAAAAGTGCATGAATATTTTAAAAGACTGTCTATGCTTTATGAACCCTAAAGTGAGATGACTTACACTCTTCAGAAACAACACATACCTTTGGATTGCCTTTGGCATTCAACAAAACTTGTTATGGAAAGGACTGTGCATGACAATAAAATGGTCTCACAGTCAGACTGAAAATTAGCAGCAGCCAAAGCAGAGGCCACTGTTAAAACTGAAACACTTCAAAGGTAATGTCTTTTCTGCTCCCTTTACTGAGCAAAAGTAATAAATTAACTGCCACATTTAAGTTTTGACTGAATGTGATAGCGGATTAACGGGCATTTTGTTTGTTCAAAGTCTTATCCTACGTATGTATTCTATGTATGTATTATTCCCTAAAGGGTTGTAGGTGTCCTGAGCTAATACCCTAAGACAGGATTCTCGCCTCTTCAGTGAACAATAAAATCAAGGAAGGCACATTTTCTAAATGTTTTTTTACTTAAACATATTCAGTCTGCAGCACTTTTGCTCCCTAATGACCATTTCAAAAATCTGCAGGCACAAGTATAACACTAGATACTTCATTTTCATGAAGTACTGGAAGATGATGAGCAACTTTTATATTATACAGAAAGTGAAGGTATTTCATGTGGAAGTAACCATTGTTTGAGATGATGACAGAGCCATGTCCATTCTTTTCAAAGGCAAGCAATGAAAGATGCATTCCTCTCCAGACTACTCCTTTACTTGTCTGCACTTTCATATTGAAGCCTAACAGTAAATCCACCTTCTTAATTCAGTGATTCTTCAGTTTTTTTGGACAATACTCTTGAGATGTATAAAATCTACAAAAAGGTGGTTAGCAGTTCAGTATTAACTTTTACCCTGCAAAAAGTCAGATAACTACTTAATTAAATACAAGTCTCAAAGAACATGCAGGACATCAACTGTTAATTCATTTTTCAACTTACATTTGTAAGATCTCAAAAACTGTAACAAACAGTACCGGCTAACCTTAGTAACCAGAGTTCAATGGTAAAAAAGAAAGCAATATTTATTACTTTACAAAGAAAATGTACCTGCACAGCCTCATCACGGGCCTGCTTCTCCTCTTGTCTTTTCAGTCGTTCTTCCTGCAGCTCATTTAATCTGGTTTCATATTCTTTTAATTTTGAAAGAGCATCATGGCGCTTGTTTTGGGCTTCCAGTGTGTTTATAAAGGCAATCTCATTTACCTAGAAAAACAATGAATCATTGCTACAAGTTCTCATTAAGATAGTAAAACTAAGTTTCTCACACAGTTGAATACAAAATAAGACTAGATAATGAATATTAGCCATTAGTAATCTTAAGAAAATAAAATTGTTTTAAAACGGTTAGCAAGATCAGTTCACAACAGAGGTCAGTACCATAGTATGAGAGACTAATGCAACAATTAGATACACGCTATGCGATATGTGTAGCAAAAACAAATTAGTGGAAACTTATTTACAGATCGACGGTGACACAGGGCAGTCAAATTAAAAATGACTGCAAATTCAATTCACGTGTCTGCAATATGGAATCCCACGGTAATGGCAGAGCTATTAAAGGTCATGTACAAAAGCAAAAGAACAGAATGCTGCATTCATACCTTATTAAAAAAGCTCATTCGCATGGATAAGTCCCTATATTATGATGTTAAAAACACTACAGCTCACCAAAGAAACAACTTTTAAAAAGCTGCTGATGGCACTTGCAGCATTTTCATCATTCTGAGCATGTGCTATGATATGCACATTCACTGTTGACATCACTGCGATACCTTGTGTACCTTGACTCATCCTCAAGCTTCATCTTGTTCTTTTAAGCATAAAACTAAATGCATTTACAGTGCACAATGAACATTACTTATCTTGACACCAGGAATTATTCCAAGCTGTGAAATACTGCTATACCTACCCTGAACATATTTTTTGGGTACCCAGTGTGTGTATCCGTTCCAGTGCTACCTACTTGTTGTAACTGCTTTACTTAATTTAATGTTGCTTAACTGCTGTATTATTCTATCCTCATCATGGCTCTTGAGGGACACGTTTATGTTCTGCAGACTCCTCTAGTCATTAAACGGAAAACTCAATCAGGCCAGATGCAAAATCCTTGAATGAAAAGTGTTTTTAAGCTCCACAATTAAGTCCTCCCCAGAAGCACATCATCAAAATACATGGTGTGATACTCCTTTCAAAGAAGTACTGAGACATGCATACAGAATGCTGGACATTAAGCTGTTTTTGTCCTTAGCTTAAAGTAACTATTTCCACTGCCCAAAAAAACATAACCTTCTGAAACTGGAAAGCATATGTGAGATGTGCAGTGCATTTCAACACCATTCTCAATGGTAATATTTTATGTATTATCAATTTACTATAGTACATACATCATCACAGCTTTACGGGAAGAAAAAAAAACAACTTATTCTGATAGCAAGAAAAATGTTGAATCAACAGGAATGGTGTTAAGACTCACATGAAAATCCAGTAGTAATATGGAAAATGCATTCACGTCACACATCTCCTTGTCTTGCTGCAAAATGCAGAAAAGGGGGAGGAGCACATTCTTCTACACAGTAAAACAGTCAATTTCTGTAGTGGTCCACTTATGGAAGGCACAAATAGTCTCTGAACCTGCAGCTCAAGCACAGGACTGAAATAAAGGATCACAAAGTTTTGCCAGCTAACTCATTTCATGTGGGATATGAACTGCTGGAAAGGTGATGCCCACTCCATGGCTCACTGCCAAACCTATCACCTTTCTGTACAGATATATAACCGCATGCCCCTTGTTGGCTGCTGGCTTAGGTACATCCAACAAGTAGATATGACGAAATGAGGAGTTTCTACAGAAGCGGCTTTGTCTTCATTGCTTAACAGGCCAGGGAAACTGCTCACAGCTCCAGTTGCATGATGTGGTTTAAGAGGGAAAACACACCCCTTACAATATGTCTGAGCTAAGACAGTCAACCCAGCCCCCCCACCAAGCAAAGCACCTTATGTCATTACCTACAGCAAATTAATCAGTCTTCTGCAAAGCTTCAGCCACAACAGCCAATACCTTGGTAAATAATCAAAACACTAAACGTCCTAACAGCGACATCTCTAACAAAGGTAATGCAAACCAGCAGGACATCCACTGTAGATCATACCTGCTGATGTGTAACCTATACTTCCTATGTAGATCCCACGTGCTGATTTGTTATGGCATCCATTACATAAAGTAACACTATCCATACAACTTAACCTACAAGAAGCATTTCCCCAAGGAAAGCAATTTTCCTGAACCAATGTGCAGGTTGAAGATACTGACATCCAAAATAGGGAAAATATTTGCCCTCTTCATGGCCAGCAAAAGTGGAAATAAAACTTTCAACTTTGTTATGAATGAAGGACAGCATATATAAGACTTATAAGAGCCTCTGTTGAGAGCAGAGTCTGGGCTCATCCTAAGAGCTCTGCTGGATGGGCTTTTACTTCAGCAGGACCACTTCTGGAGGAAGATCTGTTGGCTTCAAAACTTCACTACTGTCAGCCATAATACTGCCAACAACTAAGTAACTAAAGACTTAGTGACTGAAAATATGACAAAGGGATATTGTGCTTTGAATCAATCTAGCATTTGGTTAGGGATCTCCACACAACAACACTTACATAATTACCTTCTCATGGGTAACCCCAGAAGGGAGCCAGGGTTGTTACAGATGGACTAGTGATTTAGTCCTCTTGAGAGACTTGGCCTGCACTAGACTAGATTAGACTATCTAATGAATGACAGCTTTCGCTGAGTAGCATTCGGGCTTCTCCTTTTGGTGATGGTTACATCTTGAGCAGGAATAAGCAGAGGGGTTGAAAGGAATCACCAAGGTCATCTACAAAGCCAAGGGTCTATTTTTTCTTTAAGACCTCTGTAAGCAGGCTCTAAGAAGCCTGGTCAACGAGCACGTCCCTTTTAATTTAAGCATTCAGAATACTACTCCTACATTCCTCCATGATGAAATAGGACCTCAAGCATTCCTAAAGTTATGCCTCTGGCCAAAGTATAAGCAGCAGTAAAATTGCAATGGGCTCCAAGTAAGTCTTTTACAGCAGAACTTTGATGAAATTTCCTTAAACGTAGCTGCAAAAAATGTCTGTCATTCTTTAAGCATCTGATCCAAAAGAAAGGAGACAGATTTGGAATAACAAATTTAGCAGTTGAAGACTAATCTCCAAATATGGAAGACAATTACTGTCTCTCTCTCGCCACACACACAACTGTGGTTCCAGGGTCCTTTACTTGACAAAGGCACAATATGGGCACAGTAACTAGCAGTGGGGCATGTGAAGACCAAAATAAATATCAATAATGTTTACAAAATTTTGTAAAAACATAATTCATAATGCTACACACTCCCCATCCCCAAAAATGTAATTTTCGGCACCGGCTTCTGATAACAGGTTGGACTGAAGTGAAGGAACAAATAATCAGAATACATTTCAACATTTTGCTGTCATTCAGATTTATATTATGTCCTCATCAACTCCCTTTTTCTATTTGCTACAACTGTTGCCATCTTGCTCGATTCAACTGTTGGACTCCCTTGTTTCCTTTTGCCATTTTTCTGTCTGTCCCAAATCATCCTCACCAGATTATCTTCGGATTTCATGCATATGTGCCTGAAAGTACAGTTGTGTACACTTACCATAAATGTAGATGTTCGAGTGTATGCACTGTTGCAGTCATCACATTTGGGTTGTCCCTGCCAGGGTAGCTCTTGGCCGGCCTGAATACCAGAGACTTAGAATTTCTGCATCGGGTGCTGTCGCTTGGGAACTGACGTTAGGTCGTCAGTGGTATAAAGGAAGGCATCAGACATCATTACATAATTTTTTCTTGCCCTAACCTGTCACGAGCCCCCAGAGTAGGAGGCCAGGCTCTGGTGGTAGAACTCCGCCAGTGGAAAATAAACACCAATATGTCCCTTGTATGGAAAGGGGAACAACAAGGAAAAAAAGGAAGAAAAAGAGAAAGGGGGATGGAGGGAAGGAAACCAGGACTGCAACAGTGAATACACTCAAACATCTACATTTATGGTAAGTGTACAACACTGTACTTTGTTCTTCGTGTTTGACTGCTGCAGTCATCACATTTGGATAGATTCCCAAAGCTGAGGAAATGGGTGGAGGCAGGAAGCTAGGAGTTGGCTAGCATGCCCTGCAAGACTGCAGAGGCAAACCCTGCCCTGGATTTGGAGAAGACAGGTGGGTGGTAATGCTTGGTAAAAGTATGAACAGATGTCCAGGTGGCAGCCTCCAGGATGTCCCTGGTGAGTACTCCTCTGAGGAAAGCTGCAGAGGTAGAGGCTGCTCGGGTGGAGTGTGTCCTGACCCCCTTGGGTGGAGGCTTGCCATGCTGTTTGTAGCAGAAATGGATGCAGTGTGCTATCCATTTGGAAATGGTTTGCTTGCAGATGGCTTTACCTTCTACCCTTAAAGAAAAGCTAACACGCAATTGATAAGACTTACTGAAGGGTTTTAGTCCTGTCCAGATAGTATCTGAGCTGTCGGCACACATCTAGAGTGTGCAGAATCCTTTCCCCCTTGTTTTGGGGGTTAGGAAAGAAGGTGGGTAAATGGATGGATTGGTTGAGAGCCACACTGGACACCACCTTGGGCATGAAGGATGGATTAGTTCAGAGGGATACCCGGGTCTGCATGGAAGATGATGAAGGGCTCCACAGCCATGAGTGCTTGCAGCTCAGAGACTCTTCTGGCTGCAGTGATGGCCAGGAGGAAGGCTGTCTTCCAGGAGAGAAATTTTAGCTCTGCAGAAGAAGCTGGTTTGAAAGGGGGCAGGGTGAGCTTTTCCAAGACAAAGTTAAGATCCCAACCTGGTGTTGATCCCTTCTGGGGGGCCTCAAGTTGCTAGACCCTCTGAGGAACTGTTTAATCAGAAGGTGTAAAAAAAGAGGCTGCTCAGTGAGAAAATCTTTACATAGGAGAAAGAGAGACCACTGTGTAGTAGGTCAGCTAAGTAATCCAGGATAAGAGGGATGGAGGGCTGTGACATATTGCCCCCCTTAGCCAGATCCAGAACCTTTTCCATTTATCTGCATAAGACTTTCTGGTGCTAGGGCGTCTGGCCTCTCGGATAACATCCAGAACCTGTTTACTGAGGATGGCAGATTGGTCAGGGGTTAGGGTATAAGCCAAGCAGCCAAATTGCGTGTCTGCAATTGGGGTTGCATGAATTCCCCTTCCCTCTGGGTTAGGAGGTTTGGAATCTGAGGAAGATTCCATGGATGCAGCGGGGACAGGCTGCACAGAAGGGGTACCAGTGCTGTCTGGGCCAGTCTGGAGCTATGAGAATGGTCCTTGGTTTTTCCTCTCTTATTTTTAGCAGTACCCTGGGAAGGACAGGTAGGGGAGTAGAGGCATAGACCGAGAGGTTTACCCAGGGGAAGGACAGGGCATCCACTTTCCAAACCATGCAGTGATGCTCACTGGTGCAGAATTTGCTAAGCGGATGGTTGGTGTGTGAGGCAAAGAGGTCGAATGCGGATTCCCCATTTCTGAGTTATTAGGAAGAAGGTGTTTCTGTTGAGCTGCCACTTGTGGGTGCCCAAGACCTTTCTGCTTAATTGGTCTGCCAGGGAGTTGAGAGAGCCTGGCAGGCATTGTGCTAACAGGTGTATTTGCATGGAAGAGGCTGTGAACCAAAGGGTCATGGCCAGCCTTCACAGCGGGTAGGAGCGAGTTCCTCCCTGCTTGTTGATGTACCAAATCACAGTGGTGTCTGTTTTGATCCCCTGCAGACAGAAGGGGTTTGAAAGCTATCAAGGCATGCTGCACAGCCATCACCTCTTTTTGACTGATTTACAGAGGGAGTTGCTGGGAGTTTCATTGGCCCTGTATGCACCTGCCGTCCAGGTGTGCACCCCAAGCATAGTCTGAGGCATCTGTGGTGAGGGTCTAGGCAGCAGGGTGTGGGGAGAAGGGCAGTCCCTTGTTGTGGGAGCAGGCTGTTGCCCACCAAAGAAATTCCTTCCTCAGGCAAGGAATAATAGGCAGAAGAGTTTCCAGGTCTTGAGAGTGTTGACACCAAAGGCTCTTTAGGTACCACTGACATTTGCTCATATGCAGTCTGGCATATGGAATGAGGAGTATGCAAGAGGCCATGAACCCCAAAGCTTGCAGGATTTTCCTTGCAGAAAGTTGGGGCCGGAGGCCAGTTGAGAGAAGTACGCTGATAGGAAAATTTGTTTCTCTGGTATATGGCATGCCCTCTGGGATGTTGTGTCCTGACTTGCTCCCAGGAAGATTATCCTTTTAGTGGGTACCTGTTTGGATTTCTTTTCGTTGATTGTGTACCCTACGGAAGTTAGTAGGTCCTTTACAAAGCCCAGGTCTTTGAGCAGCTTTTCCTGGTTGTCTGACTGAATAAGGCAGTCATCGAAGTAGGGGTAAATTTGAATATTTCTTTGTCTGCAAAAGGCAATGGCCGGAGACAGGCATTTTGTGAAAA
Source organism: Protopterus annectens (assembly GCF_019279795.1). Classification (NCBI taxonomy): domain Eukaryota; kingdom Metazoa; phylum Chordata; order Ceratodontiformes; family Protopteridae; genus Protopterus; species Protopterus annectens. The sequence goes on along the minus strand of NC_056739.1, from coordinate 886,577,457 downwards.
CTCTGGGAGCAGTAGATAAGCCAGAGAGAAGCGCAGAGAACTGAAAGTGTTGAGATCCTGCCCTGAAGTGGAGATATTTTCTGCAGGACTCTCCGCTAGGAATGTGGAGGTAGGCCTCTTTTAGCTCCAAGGTGGCTAGCCAAGCGTCCTTGGAGATCATGGGTAGTAGCTGTTGGAGGGTAAGCATTTTGAATTTTGGGATCACCAGAAAGGTGTTTAGAATGGATAGATTAAGGATGGGGCGTCAAGTGCCCTCTTTTCAGGGCACCAGAAAAAGCATGGAGTAGAAGCCAAGGCCTATCTGCTCTGCAAGAACATGCTCTACTGCCCCCAAGGAGAGCAGGGAATGGATTTGCTTTTGAGGTTCTGCCCACTGATTTGGTGGTAGATCTGAGAACCCACTTGGGGTTGAAGGGTGTGGAAGGAGGATTTGTACCCCTGAGACAATGTTCAGAACCCACTGGTCCTTGGTAATGGTGGCCCAGGTGCTTGAGTGAAAGGAGAGTTTTCCTCCTAGGGGTATGTGAAGGTGGGCAGAGGCGAGGACAGGAGGGGGCGAGTCATTGTGAGTTCTTACCATAAGGGGGTGGCTTAGAACTCCCTGGTTTTGAAGTGAAGGTAGTCCACTCCTTAGATCTCTGCAACCCCTGAGGCTGCTGTCTGGGGGGGGGGGTCCGTTTCCACGGGGCGTAGGCTGGCCCTGTCTACTCGAAGCAGGAAAGGACCAGTGCTTGGAGGGAAAATGCCTGCTGGACCTGTAAGAAATCTTTAACAGTCTGCATAGATTTTGTGTTTTCTTCCATCTTTTTTAAGACCGCTTCTGCTTTAGTGTCAAATAAATTATCTTTGTGCAAGAGTGCATCCAACAATTTTAATTTGACATGGCCTGGGAGGGGTTGTTCCTTAAGCCATGAATGTCTTCTAATGACAGATCCAGTGACTGCTGCCCTACATGAAGCTTCTAGGGCATCAAAACCACAGTGCAAAGTGTGTTTAGTTACTTGACCAGCAGAATGCTGAAAACCAGTCCAAGCCAAAAACTGTAGATCCAAAAAGAAAGGTGCTGCTCTCAGCCACAAATCACGCACAGGATATCAAAAAGGAGTTTAATTAAGCGCTTTCATCATTAACAGACTTCTTCAGAATTGTAAAGAACCAGCCAAAACTTCTTTTTAAAAACAACTCTACCAGATCATTGGACAGAAAATAAAGAATTAATTAATTATGTAGTGACATCATTTCCCCTAACCACGTTCCAATATAAAAAAAAAACACATTCAACATAAATCAACTGGAGAAAACGAAAATACATAAACACTGAATATTCTTCATAAAATATATATATATATGTATATATATATATATATATATATATATATATATATAGGTGTGTATATATATATATATATATATATATATATATATATGTGTGTATATATAAAAAAGTATATAAAAAAACACAAATAAGTGTATATGTCTGTTTGCCACAACATCTAGTGTATTAAACACAGTACATAAATTTTAATCGTAATAAAGAACTAATAGACAACCTGTCATTGAGCCCGGGTATTTGACAGGTGTTAAGTCCTAATTTGCCACTAACTCTAAGAATTCAAGGTAAATGTGGACCCCCCCCCTCAGAACTCAGGTCAACATGAAGTATTGCACCAAATTTGAGAGTGTGTGTGGAAAACATCCTAATGTGTTCATGAAGTGCATTGCTCTCGTTGTGCTGTTTGATGTTGTATAAATGCTGGTAGATTCTCTGTTTGATGGCTCTCTTGGTTTTACCTATGTAAAAACCATCACTAGTAGCATAATGCAATATAAACTATTCCCTTAGAGAAGCAAGAATACTTTTTCCGAGGCAAAATAGTCCCAAACCATTTTCGTGCCATTATGTCGTTGGCGATAATAAAGGGACATTGTGCACATCTCCCACATCTAAAGTTACCAAAGTCGCTTGATTTGCATACTTTTTTCTCAACCAGTCCATTCAAGGAGATATCCTTTTTATATACCACTAGGGTTTGGCCACCTATTCTATTGACCACATCACTGTCTAGATTAAAAATAGACCAAAATTTTGATATGACCTGTTTAATGTAAAAAAAAAAATGTAAGGTGTAAGGGAGCGTTAAAGCCATGTTGAATCCACTTTGCCCTAGTAAGTCAGTCCCATCCCTTTTAGGTAGCAAAGAATTACAGTAAGTGGGCTTCCTGTAGAGGTGAGAGGTGAAACCTTTCCTGTCATAGTCGTCCTTGATCGTGATGTCGAGATAGTACAAAAAATTGTTTTTGACCAAGGTCAAGTTCAAAAATTCAGTGGTGTTATTGATGTAAGTAAAAGATCTTTCCAGGTCATTCTCACTACCTTTCCAAAAAAGGACTAAATCATTTAGATATCAGCCATAGAGTGCCCAAAGATGTTTCAAGTCCCAATCCAGGATGTACAAATCCTCCCATTGGGCAAGGACAATGTTAGCAAAAGCAGGGGCACAGCAAGCACCCATGGCAACCCCCTGTATCTGCTTAAATATCTGGACCTCAAAAATAATGAAATTGTCATCAAGCACTAACTCCATACAAGAATGGAGTGTAAGAATGGTATTGTGGTACATGCTGGTATTGAAACATAGATAATCGTAAAACCATACAGGACCTATATCGTGAGGGATTACTGAAAAAAGGTCTCAGATATCAATGGTGACCATGATTAAATTGTCTGCATACATTTCTGGCTTGATTTTCCCCAAGAAGTCCCATGAGTCCTTAATCACCCATTGTCTATCATCCAACATATGCTTCACCTTGCTATCAATAACCTTGGCTAAACAAAAAGTTTTTGAAGCTTTCGTGTCCACAAATTGGACGTAAGGGTGGATTGACAATGGATTTGTGGACCTTGGGGTTTCCAAAAATGGTAGGGATCCTTGGGTACTTAACATCAAGAAACTCATGGAGGTCAAGACTAATTTGGCCATTGAGAAGTAGTTTTTTTGTTGTCAGGTCAATGTTCCTATAAGCTATGTTCAGCTCATTTTTAGACACTTCAATGTAAATGTCACTATACAGCAAATCAAAAATGTTCCAGTTGTAAACATCATTGTCCATGACTACCAAACCCCCACCTTTGTCAGGTTTCATAAGTCTTAAGTCACCTCTATCCAAAATGTTATGTAGTAACACTCTTTCAGCCTGGGTGAAGTTGGATGTGTCATGGTGTCTATTTTTCTTTAGGACTTCCCTAATCTCTAACTCACACAAGAGCTCAAAAATTTGCACCATAGGATGAGATGGGGGGATGAATGTGCTAGGCCTAGATAACCGTAACGGATTCATACTCAAAGTTTCATCAGAGAAGTGCAGAGCAAGGTTCAACTATCTACAAAACATTTTAAGCTGTAAAATTGTGTCAATTATGTTAGCTTTCCTTGCTGGTACAAAATTAAAATCCTTTGAAAACAAATCAGTCCATTCTGGACTCACATTAACCTGACTGTAATTATACACAGTAAAATCACCAGCACAATTTTTGACAATAGTGACACCATCATTTTCAACAACACCAAGCATCAAACAGTGACAGTATTCTAAATTTGCAGTCCTTTGAGCTTTCCGGGATTACCCCAGCTCAAAGGAATCAGTGCCATGACAACAGGTCACCTGTAGTGGTTCCCTTAACCAACGGACGAGTGCGCAATGACCGGGTTGCTTCAGCGATGTGCCTAGGTGCGAGTGGTGATGTCACCATGCCAGTTTCTTTGGATTTATGGCTCAGAACGAATTTCAACATCAACAGCAGGGACACCAACAACCCTGTCTCCTTGGAAAGTTTTGGACAACAGTTGAAATAATTTCAGGACTTTGTAACAAGATACAAACAATTTGCAATTAGAGAACAGCTTTTTGCAGGTATGTTTAAATAGAGAGCACATACCTAAATGCCTCCGGTCATGGAGATATCCAACCGGACTTATTAAAGACTCACAGCTGCACCGAGATCTTTTAAAACTTTTTAACAAGCAGGGCCTATGAGCTTTTAAATGTACTCATGACTGATAAAAAATGGATATGCTATTAAGGGACATGAACAGGCTTGAAGTCTGTATCAGAAATGATCTATTGTTTAAGCAAAGGAAGAATGAATTTTTTAAGCTTGTTGATATTGATCTACAAAAATTAAAAATTAGGAAAGAAAAGAAGCTTTATGGGATAAAAATGACTATGAAGCCAGTAGGGCTTACCCCAACCCTCCAATTGGGCAATTTTTAAACTGATTTCAATAATATCACTGAATGTGACGATTTCAATGGTAATTCCAGGGATATCCCTTTAGATCTACCACCCCTGAGGAGATTGGACAGATTACAGAACTGGAACAACCAGGGTCAAATGAACTGGAGGTCTGGTCACCAATCTTGTCAGGGTCAGTGAAGCGGGAGAAGGGGATACTATCAGAGATGAGCTTGGATGGTTTTGCTGAAAATGATGGTGTCTGTATTGTCAAAAATTGTGCTGGTGATTTTACTGTGTATAATTACAGTCAGGTTAATGTGAGTCCAGAATAGGCTGATTTGTTTTCAAAGGATTTTAATTTTGTACCAGCAAGGAAAGCTAACATAATTGACACAATTTTACAGCTTAAAATGTTTTGTGAAAAGTTGTACTTCTCTGATGAAACTGAATATAAACCAGTTACGGTTACCTAGGCCTAGTACATTCATCCCCCTGGCTCATCCTATGGTGCAAATTTTTGAGCTCGTGTGAGTTAGAGATCAGGGAAGTCCTAAAGAAAAATAGGCACCATGACACATCCAACCTCACCCAGGCTGAAAGAGTGTTACTACATAGCATTTTGGATAGAGGCGACTTAAAACTTATGAAACCTGACAAAGGTGGGGGGTTGGTAGTTATGGACAATGATGTTTACAATGGGAAAATTTTTGATTTGCTGTATAGTGACACTTACACTGAAGTGTCTAGAAATGAGCAGAACATAGCTTATGGGAACATTGACCTGACAACAAAAGAACTACTTCTCAATGGCCAAATTAGTCTTGATCTCCACGAGTTTCTTGATGTTAAGTACCCAAGGACCCCTACCATTTTTGGAATCCTCAAGGTCCACAAATCCATTTTCAATCCGTCCTTACATCCAATTTTGGACGCAAAAGCTTCAAAAACTTTTTGTTTAGCCAATTTTATTGACAGCAAGATGAAGCATGTATTGGATGACAGACAATGGATGATTAAGGACTCATGGGACTTCCTGGGGAAAATCAAGCCAGAAATGTATGCAGACAATTTAATCATGGTCACCATTGACACCTGAGACCTTTTTTTCAGTAACCCCTCAATATAGGTCTTGAATGGTTTTACGATTATCTAGGTTTCAATACCAGCATGGATCACGATACCATTCGTGCACTCCATTCTTGTATGGAGTTAGTGCTTGACAACAATTTCATTATTTTTGAGGGGCTGATTTTTAAGCAGATACAGGGGGTTGCCATGGGTGCTTGCTGTGCCCCTGCTTTTGCTAACATGTCCTTGTCCAGTGGGAGGATTTGTACATCCTGGATTCGGACTTTAAATATCTTTGGGCACTCTACAGCCAATATCTAGATGATTTAGTTCTTTTTGGAAAGGTAGTGAGAAAGACCTGGACATATTTTTTACTTACATCAATAACACCACTGAATTTTTGAAATTTACTATGATCAAAAACAAAAATTTTTTGCACTATCTCGACATCATCATAAAAGGAGGACTATGACAGTAAAAATTTTCACCTCGCACCTGTACAGGAAGCCCACTTACTCTAATTCCTTACTACATTTTCAGAGTTAGCATCCCTTACACCAAAAGAAATCCCTAGTCAAAGGGCAATATGTTAGACTGGCCAGAATGGTATCTGACGACTTTCACTTTCTCACTGAATGTGTTGGAGAGAAGGGGTTACCCCCACCACCTTTATTAACAGTACAGCTGAAAAGGTCGTAACAAAAAGGGATCAGGGGATTTACACTGTTCTGTTGTCGATACATGCACCTAAAAGGGATGGGACTGACTTACTAGGGCAGAGTGGATTCCAAATGGCTTTAACTCTCCCTTACACCTTACATTTTTTTGACATCAAACAGGTCATATCAAAATCTTGATCTATTTTTAATCTAGACAATGATGTGGTCAATAGAGTAGGTGGACAACCCGTAGTGGTATATAAAAAGGATATCTCCCTGAAGGAACTGGTTGAGAAAAAAGTATACAAATCAAGCGACTTTGGTAACTTTAGATGTGGGAGATGTGCACAATGTCCCTTTATTATCGACAATGGCATAATGGCACAAAAACGGTTTGGGACTATTTTGCCTCGGAAAAACTATTCTTGCTATTATAAGGGAATAGTTTATATCACATTATGCAACTCGTGATGGTTTTTACATAGGTAAAAACCAAGAAAGCCCTCAAACAGATAATCTACCAGCACTTATACAACATCAAACAGCACAATGAGAGCAATGCACTTTATAAACACATTAGGATGTTTCCCACACACACTTTTAAATTTGGCGCAATAGAGTGCGTTGACCTGGGTTCTCAGCAGGGGGGGACGGTCCACTTGACGTTTACCTTGAATTCTTGGAGTTAAAGTGGCAAATTAGAACTAATCCCCGTTAAATACTCTGGCTCAATGACAGGTTGTCTATTAGTTCTTTATTACGATTAAAATCTAGGTACTGTGTTTAACACACTAGATATTGTGGCAAACAGACAAACACTTATTTGTTTTTTTAGGTACTTTTTTATATATACCTGTATATTTATTTTATGAAGAATATTCAATGTTTATGTGCTTTCTTTTTCTCCAGTTGATTTACGTTGAATAGGATTTTTTTTATATTGCAAAGTGGTTAGGGGAAATGTCACTATGTAATTAATTAATTCTTTACTTTCTGTCCAATGATCTCGTAGAGTTGTTTTTAAAAATAAATTTTGGCTGGCTCTTTACAATTCTGAAGAAGTGTGTTAATGATGAAAGCGCTAAATTAAAATCATTTTTAATATCCTGTGTGTGATTTGTGGTTCAGAGCAGCACCTTTTTTTTTTTTTGGATTGACCAGCAGAATTGCATTAAGTCCCGTAAATCTTTAGATTCTGCCCAAGCAGGAAAGGAGGAAATGTTTTGTTTAAGGAGTTCCAACGTATGTTCCTGATACTTAAGCATATGGATCTGACAATTTAGTACCCTGATAGCAAGAGTAGCTAAGGTGTATACTTCTTTTACCCCATCTGTCCAGTGCTCGGGAATCCCTGTCTGAGGGGGTGGGATACTTAGCTGAGATTGCTTTAATCCCTTAAGGCCCTTGAGTAATAACCTCAGGGTCAGCTGCTGGATTTTTAAAAAAATATTTGTGTGAGTCAGGGACTCTGTAGTACCTGTCTGGTTTTCTGGGAGCAGGAGGGACAGCGTCTGGAGTCGAGCTGGATTCAAGGAAAACATCATCCACCACATTTAGGACTGGGGGGGATGGCTAAGGGCCTGTGTTGTGGAAGGTCCAAGAACTGTCTGAGTCACTTTTTAGACTTGGTGTAGTGTTGACTCTCCCACTGGGAATGCTCCCTTAAGGTATGCAGGGTTTCCCCAAAGGAAAACTCCTCTGGGGGAGAGGCCGAAGGAGTGGATTCCTTAGCATCAGAATCCTCATATGTGGAGAGGGGCTGTAAGTCTTCAGAGTCAGATGCATTGGATTCATCTGACTCTTCTTCAGACAAAACTACTGGAGACAGATCTCTTTTCCTTTTTGAGGGAACAGCTTTGCTTCCCCTAATCAGCATGATAAGGTCTTCTGCCATTTTAAACATTTGAGACTGAGGCAAGGGAGCAGGCACCTGAGAATGGGTAGTTGGTTTCTTGGGTGTGGTTCACCCCTGGGCCTAAGGAACTTGGTTGTTTTCGAAAGAACAGTAGCCATGAAAGAAGGTGTCGGTTTATGTTGGGATTCGGTGTTGCAAAGGACTTCCTTGGAAGCTGGTGCCTGCACAGCGGCTCCTGACCCATCCAAGGTAGAGACGACTGCAGGATCCTTAGACGAAGAAGAGTTCTGCGGCATACCGGACTCCGAAAGGGTCTCAGTAGCAGCCTGCGAATTAACTGAAGTGGGCAACAGGGGCTGCGAAAGTGCCTCACTGAGTTCCAGAAGACTGATGACCAGCTTAATGAAAGCGCTGTCTGAAGGTTTGGTCCTGTGCAGTCTGTCTCTGTCTATCTTTTTTCGGAAGATCTGCTGACGGAAGGCTTACCGAAGCCATATCAGAATTCAAGGACTGTAAACGGAAATATCTGGCTACATAAGGGCCCAACGACAAATAGTTCTGGCATTAAAGCACAGAAGCGACAACGAGGGACGTCGTGGTCTGGGCCTAGACAAATGATGCAGTAAGAGTGGAAGTCCCAGTGTGGTATTTGCTTTCCAGAAGCGAGACAATTAACTTTTTTCTGACATCGGTTAGTGCGAGAAAAAAGGATCCCCAATGGGGTACTTAGCTTTCCAATACTTCAAATTCAGTTTGGAAACAAAACTCAGGTAGCGGCCGACTGGCACTCGTGCAAACTGCTTCTGCTTCAGGCTCCATGGCAAGAAAGACTGATGTAATGGCATCAGATGCCTTCCTTTATACCAGTGACGACCTGACATCAGTCCTCAAGCGACAGCAACCGACGCAGAAATTCTAAGTCTCTGGTATTCAGGCTGGCCAAGGGCTACCCTGGCAGGGGTAACCCAAATGTGATGACTGCAACAGTGAAACATGAAGAAAGTACAGTTGTGTACACTTACCATAAATGTAGATGTTCGAGTGTATTCACTGTTGCAGTCATTACATCTGGGTAATCTGCTGGCAGGTTGCCTTCAGTCGGCCTGAATAACAAAGTCTTGGGTCCTGCGTCAGTTGCTGTCTCTTCTTCCATGGTCAGATTGTCAGGGGTATAAAACATGCAGCCGATGCCATTTTTTTTCAGTTTTTCTTGCCCCAGATGTCAGGTGCCCCCCAAATGCGGAGCAAAAATATATATATAAATAAACAGTAAATATATAATTGCACTTTTAGAAACAAACTTTACATTCAACTAAAAGCAAATATACCACAAAGGCTTTTGGGTATAGTGAAGGAAAGAAAAGGTATAGAAAGGGGGATGGTGGGTGGGTAACCCGGACTGCAACAGTGAATTACACTCGAACATCTACATTTATGGTAAATGTACACAACTGTACTATGTTCTTCGTGTTTCACTGTTGCAGTCATTACATTTGGGTACAATCCCAAAGCTATGAATGGGAGGATGGAACTAAAAAGCATTAGAAGCGGCTATAAGGCCCTGCAGAACTGCAGTGGCAAAGCCTGGCCTGGATTTGGAGAAGAGAGGCAAATGATAATGTTTTGTGAAGGTATGAACAGAGCTCCAAGTAGCAGCTTCTAGAATGTCTTTGGCTGAAACCCCTCTGAGAAAAGCTGCTGAAGTGGAGGCAGCCACTTGGGCACAGGTTTACCATGATGCAAGTAGCAGAAATGAATGCAGTGGCTTATCCACTTATAAATAGTCTGCTTTGATACAGCCTTCCCCTCTGACCCTGCAGCAAATGCTACCAGTAGTTGCTCAGACTTTCTTAGAGATTTGGTTCTGTTTAAGTAGAATGTTAGTTGTCTGTGTACATCCAATGAATGCAGAATCCGCTCCCCCTTGTTCTGCGGATTTGGGTAAAATGTTGGCAGGTGAATGGTCTGGTGAAGAGCCACACTGGATACCACCTTAGGCATAAAAGAAGGATTGGTCCTGATGGACACCCTGTCCGGGTAAAATATAATGAAAGACTCCACTGCCATGAGAGCCTGTAGTTCTGAAATCCTTGCTAAAGTGACTGCCAAGAGAAAAGCTGTTTTCCAAGATAGAAATTTTATATCCGCAGAAGCTGCTGGTTCAAAAGGAGGCAGGTGAGTTTTTCTAGCACAAAATTGAGGTCCTATGCAGGAGTTGGTGATCTTCTGGGAGGCCTTAAATTTTTGGCCCCTCTAACATACTTTTTAAGCAGAGGATGAGAAAAGAGGGGAGGCTCTGTGTTGTAATGAGCCGAGATGGCAGAGGCATGGATTTTTATTGAAGAAAAAGATAGGCCCTTGACAAGCATCTCAGTCAAATATTGTAAAATCTGAGGAATATTGGGCTTTGCTGTGTCTGTTCCTTGTGCTTGGTTCCAAGCACAGAATCTCTTCCATTTATCAGCATAAGATTTTCTAGTACTAGGCCTTCTGGCTTCCAAAATGACATCCATCATAGATTTACTGAGAGGTGTTGTTTTTATAATTAATTGATCAGCCATGCTGCAAGATACAGAGTTTGGAGCTGAGTATGCAAAATTTGATTGTTCTGCTGAGACAGTAGATGAGGTATTTGAGGCAAGTACCATGGAGGAAGTTGAGACATATTCCTTAGTAGTGGGTGCCAGTGCTGGCGAGGCCAGTTCGGAGCAACTAGGATCATTTCTGTTTTTTCCTGTCTGACTAAAAGTAAGACCTTGGAGAGAAGAGGCAGAGGGGGAAAGGCATAGACTGATAGGTTTTTCCAGCTGAAGGATAGGGCATCCACTTTCCATGCTTTTTTCTGATGAGTTCTTGTGCAGAATTTGTCCAACTAATAATTTTTAGGGAGAGGCAAATAGATCTATGTCTGGGCTCCCCCATTTCTGTGTTAACTTGCTGAAGATTTGTGGATCCAGTTTCCATTCGTCCAGGTCCATAAGATTTCTGCTTAGGTCGTCTGCTAGAGTATTTTGCTTTCCTGGCAGAAACTGAGCTTGAAGATCTATTTGGTAAGTCAAGGCTGTGTTCCACAAGGCCATGGCTAGCCTGTAAGGGGGGTAGGAATGTGTACCCCCCTGCTTGTTTATGTACCACATGACTGTGGTGTTGTCCGTCTTTATCAGTAGTTGTCCTGGATGATGTAAGTCCTTGAAGGCTGTCAGAGCATTCTGAACAGCTAGCATCTCTTTCTGGTTGATATGCAGATGCATTTGGTTTGGGCTCCATTTGCCCTGAATGCATCTCCCCGACAGGTGGGCCCCCCAAGCACTGTCTGATGTGTCTGTAGTTAGGGTTTGGGTGGCAGGGGGTAGAGTGAATGACATTCCCTTGTTTTGGTGACATGTCTCTGCCCACCAAAGAAACTCCTGTTGTAGGCAGGGAATGAGCGGAATCATTGTTTCCAGACTGTGACAATGTTGATTCCATAAACTTTTTAGGTACCACTGAAGTTTCCTCATATGCAGTCTTGCATATGGAATTAGTAGAATGCAGGATGCCATGAACCCCATAGCCTGCAGAATTTGTCGTGCAGATAACTGGGTTTTTGTTGCCATTTGTTTGAAATATGTTGTCAGTTGCCTTTATTTGTCTGGCATGAGGTAAGCCATCTGGGCAGTTGTATTCAAGCTTGCACCCAGGAATGTAATTATTTCAGAGGGTACCAGTTGTGATTTCTTTTCGTTTATGGTGTACCCTAGGCATGCTAGAAGCCTTTTTACAAACGCCAGATGCTGAAGAAGAGCGTCTTTGTCCTCTGCTTGAATGAGACAGTCGTCTACATAAGGATAAATTTGAATGTTTCTTTGTCTGCAGAATGCAACTACTGGTGCCAGGCACTTTGTAAAGACCCTGGGCACAGTAGATAAGCCAAAGGGCAGTGCAGAGAATTGGTAATGCATAAAACCTGCCTTGAAGCGGAGGTATCTTCTGCATGATTCCCTTATTGGGATATGCAGGTATGCCTCTTAAGTCTAGAGTTACTAACCAAACATTCCTGCCTAGCATAGGCAGTAGCTGTTGTAAAGTCAGCATTTTGAATTTTGGAATGTCCAGGTACGTGTTCAAAATCGATAAGTCCAGTACTGGACGCCATGAATTGTCCTTTCTGGGTACCAGGAAAAGTCTTGAATAAAAACCTTGTCCTTTTTCCTTTTCTGGTACCGGTTGAATAGCCCCCACATCCATGAAGGACATGACTTGTTTCTGGGCCTCTGCCCACTGATTTTGTGGCAGATCCGGCCATCCGTTTGGAATTGGCAAAGTATGGAAATTAAATCTGTACCCCTGAGATACAATGTTTAATACCCACTTGTCCTAGGTAATTAGCTGCCAATTTTGAGCATGAAGTGCTAGCTTTCCTCCCAAGGGGGTGCCAAAAGATAAGTGCTTGGTGATGTTAGAGGAAAGTCATCGAGACTGCTTACTGTAGGGGTTGTGCTTTGTTTCCTCCAGTTTTGGGTGTGGAGGCACCCCATTGCTTTGACCTGTAAGAACCCTGCGATTGGTATCTTTTGAGTGCCTGGATTTGCCTTGAGTGGCTCTGTTGGACACAGGAAAGGATCAGTTTTTAGTAGGCCAGTGTCTACTGAACCTGGATGGCTGAACTTGCAAGAAATCTTTCACAGTTTGCATAGATTTAGCTTTGTCTTCCATTTTCTTTAAAACTTCTTCTGCCCTATTACCAAACAGAGTATCATGCTGCAAAGGGGCATCCAACAATTTAGCTTTAATGTGATCCAGCAGATTTTGCTCCTAGAGCCAGGCATGCCTTCTAATCACAGATCCAGTAACAGCGGCCCTACAAGAGGCCTCCAAGGAATCAAAACCACATTGCAAAGTATGCTTTCCAACCTGTTCAGCTGAATGCAATAATTCCTGTAACTCTATTTTCCACACAATCAGAAATCAGCATCATTTGCTGTTTCAGTAAACCCATAACATGCTGTTGATATTTAAGCATATGAACCTGGCAGTTTAAGGCGCTGATTGCCAAGGTTGCAAACGTATAAACCTTCTTTCCTCATCTATCCAGTTCCCTGGAATCTCTGTCAGAGGGGGTAGGATTTTTGGCTGTAGAGGCCTTTACACCCTTGGAACCCTGAGAAATAGTCTCAGGATCAGCTGCAGGATTTTTGAATAGAAATTTGTGGGAGTCAGGAACCCTGTAATATCTGACTGGCTTACTAGGCGCCGGAAGCAGGGAATCAGGAGCCATGCTTGATTCCGAAAACACATCAATGTCTAATACAGGAGGTATTGCCAAAGGCCTATGCTGAGGAAGAAGGAAATCCCTAAGTCTCTTTTTTGATTCAGAGAAGTCCTGACTCTCCCAGTGAAAATGTTCCTGTAAAATATGTAAAGTCTCTCCAAAAGAGTAATCCTAAGGAGGAGATGCAGATGGGATGGATTCCTCTGTATCAGAATGCTCATAGGGTGGAATAGAAAATTCCTGATCAGAAGAGGAATCAGAAGAAATGGAAACCTGATCTGAAGATTCATAATCAGTGCCTTGCCTAGCCCTCTTAGCAAGGGGGGGGGGTTGGGAACCCCTGATCAAGGTAATTAAATCCTCAGCCATTTTGATCATCTGTTTTTTTAGGCATAGGGGCCTGAGCGCATGGCTCATGCATCTTTTTTTAGACATAGAAGATGTTTTTGACCTTGTTTTTGAGGCTGGCGTCAGTTTAATATGAAAATGTTGAGGCCGGAAAACATCCTCAGAAGCCGGTGCCTGCTCAGCGGCTCTGGACCCATCCAAGGGAGAGACATTTGCGGGCTCAATACTCTGAAAATCTCACGGCATACCAGACTCTGAGTGGGTCTCGGTAGAGGCCTGCGACTCAAAAGTAGCGGGTATCAGTGGCTGCGAAAGCACCTCACTGAATACCGGCGACTGGCTTAGGAGAAGCTTAGTCAGTTTTGGACCTCGACGGTCTGTCTCTGTCTTTTTCTTTGCGTTTTTTGTGAAATCCGGTAGTCAGATTGCTAACCGACGACATTTCAGGATAATTAAATCTTGAAACAAAATATTTAGAAGCAAAAATATACCAACGCTTAAAAGGGCATTAGTTACATCTAGCACAAAACCGACAGCAAGGCATGTTGTGATCTGGGCCTAGGCAAGGAATACAGTACAAATGAAAATCCTTATGAGGTATTTGTTTCCCAAAAGTAATGCAATTAACTTTTACTGACATCGGTAAGGAGGCGGTGGTGGTGCTGCGGTAGCGCTGTCGCCTCACAGTAAGACGTTGTCCTGTTCGATTCTCTGCTAAAGCGTCTTCTGTGTGGAGACATGCGTGAATGGACATACCTTCGTTGAAGGTTGTGCGTCAGGGTTGGTAACTCGGCACGTAAAAATCTACTGCCAATCATTAGCGGACCAGAGTGCCACCGTGGCGACCTCTAACCAGGAAAAGCCGAAAGACCCAACAACTGACATCGGTAAGGAGCAAGAAAAAGTTTCCCCATCTTAGGCACTTCATCTCTATCACTTCTGTTTTCCTCAACTACTCGGCCTTTATTGCCCATTTAGTTAGCAGGGGTTGTGGTGGGGGTACAGGGAAGGCAGAACATAAAAAAAAACTTTTTTATTTTTTTTTTATTACAATTTCGAAGTTTTGAAACTTCTATGTTATGGTCTCAACCATTTGCAATTCAAAGTTAGGAAATTTCGAGCTTGTTAAGCAGAGCACCCCCCCCACACACACACACACATACGTGTGTGTGTGTGTGTGTGTGTGTGTGTGTGTGTGTGTGTGTGTGTATATATATATATATATATATATATATATATATATATATATATACACACACACACACACACACATATATATATATATACATACACACATACATGCCACTGAAACCACCTCAAAAAAAGATGGCCTCTAAGTAACCCTCTGGTGTTACAATGGGATAGAAAAGACAGAATTCTACATTATTGCAGTCATTTGTTCTATATAAAACCATGGAGTCAGTCATAAAGATGTATATTCAATATGTCACAGGGGACCTACATCTGTTACAGATGAAGTAGTCTGTTAAGAGGAGATCTTGCCTTTTGAATTGTATGTCATTCTTCTAAGAGATAGCACAACACTTGAAGAGTCAGCACTACTTGCTGCTTAACACCTGCAGCTGACAATGTGACACAAATGCCTTGCTAATAGATTCAGCATTATTCACTGGCTGTCCTTCGGCTTTTCCCAGTTAGGGGTTGCCACAGCAGAACTCCCGTCCGCTAATGATTGGCAGTGAATTTTTATGATGCTGAGTTGCCAGCCAGGCGCCCAACCTTCAAAGATGGCACACACATGCTCACACCTACCTGCATGTCTTTAAATTTACTCGACCACGGGGAGGACATGCAGACTCCACACAGAAGGTGCTCCAGCCAAGAATCGAACCAGAGAACCTCTTGCTGTGAGGTGACAACGCTAACCGCTGCACCACCGCAGCCTTGGTATTCAACATATTTACTATAATGGCATAATTGAAAACTTAGTACTACTTAATATTAACATATGTAATCCAGTGGTTATGCAGCAGAACATATGTTAAGGTGAGGATCTGTCCATCTCTTCTAAAACGGGAGACCAGTAGTGCCCTGCAAAGTCCCTGCAATACTGTCATTTCTTTTGAGGTCATTCTACTCAGATATACAAGTAGGGAATAGGGATGAATAACCAAACATGCAAACTCTGTAGCAAAATTACATCAATAAAAAGATGCTGTTCGCCAAGATAGTCTGCATAATGCCTCTGAGATTATCCAAGTGCAACTAACTCTGGGCAAGACTGCAATCCAAATTGTAGCTTGCTATAGATCCCCCACCATGCCCCAGGATTCCCACTCCTCATTTTTTGATGCACTGGAAAATATTAGGGTACTACCTAACACCCTAATAATGGGTGATTTCAACTACCCCACCATTAACTGGGAAAACTACTCATGTACCAACTCTTGTGCTCACCGTTTTCTGGAATTCATAAATTCTAAT